>NW_026099449.1:45000-50321 GCF_024542735.1 Bombus huntii
CGCACCGCTACGAAAAGGCCGAAAGTTCAACTCGAAATAACTCGCCAAAAAGCGTTATAACGTATCGAAATTTTGCGTGAAATCGTTACGTTTCGACGAAATCTAGTCGAAAGTAGCGATTTCACTTTATTTTTTTAAAAAATTTCGTCCTCCGGACCAACCTGACCGGGACGTTGGAACTTAGAATTTTTTCGCCCCGTTACGAAAGTACCGAAAGTTCAACTCGAAATAACTCGCTAAAAAGCGTTATAACGTATCGAAATTTTGCGTGAAATCGTTACGTATCGACGAAATCTAGTCGAAAGTAGCGATTTCACTTTATTTTTTTAAAAAATTTCACCCTCCGGACCAACGTGACCGGGACGTTGGAACTTAGAATTTTTTCGCCCCGTTACGAAAGTACCGAAAGTTCAACTCGAAATAACTCGCTAAAAAGCGTTATAACGTATCGAAATTTTGCGTGAAATCGTTACGTTTCGACGAAATCTAGTCGAAAGTAGCGATTTCACTTTATTTTTTTAAAAAATTTCACCCTCCGGACCAACGTGACCGGGACGTTGGAACTTAGAATTTTTTCGCACCGCTACGAAAAGGCCGAAAGATCCCCTCCAAATAACTCGTTAAAAAGTGTTAGAAGGTATGAATATTTTACAAGAAATCGTTATAACTCGACGAAATACGTCGGGATTAATGGTTTATTTCCGTCCGAGAACGATTTTTAAAAACGGACCTATGCGGCCGGTCGTTCGTACTTAGAAAATTTTCGGACCGAACACTCTTTTTCGATTAATTCGTTAAAAAGCGTTATAACGTACGAATATTTTTCAAGAAATCGTTATAACTCGATAAAATACGTCGGGATTAAGCGTTTGTATCGTCGGCAGACGGATATAAAAACGTTTGGACCGACACGACCGGTCGTTGGAACATAGAAAAATTCCGAGCCGGTACGTTGGGACTTAGAAAAATTCCGAGGGCGAAAAAGTTTTTTCGAGTTTATTCGTTAAAAAGCGTTACAAGGTATGAATTTTTTTGCATAAATCGACGTAACTCGACGAAATACGTCGGGATTAATGGTTTATTTCCGTCCGAGAACGATTTTTAAAAACGGACCTATGCGGCCGGTCGTTCGTACTTAGAAAATTTTCGGACCGAACACTCTTTTTCGATTAATTCGTTAAAAAGCGTTATAACGTACGAATATTTTTCAAGAAATCGTTATAACTCGATAAAATACGTCGGGATTAAGCGTTTATATCGTCGGCAGACGGATATAAAAACGTTTGGACCGACACGACCGGTCGTTGGAACATAGAAAAATTCCGAGCCGGTACGTTGGGACTTAGAAAAATTCCGAGGGCGAAAAAGTTTTTTCGAGTTTATTCGTTAAAAAGCGTTACAAGGTATGAATTTTTTTGCATAAATCGACGTAACTCGACGAAATACGTCGGGATTAATGGTTTATTTCCGTCCGAGAACGATTTTTAAAAACGGACCTATGCGGCCGGTCGTTCGTACTTAGAAAATTTTCGGACCGAACACTCTTTTTCGATTAATTCGTTAAAAAGCGTTATAACGTACGAATATTTTTCAAGAAATCGTTATAACTCGATAAAATACGTCGGGATTAAGCGTTTATATCGTCGGCAGACGGATATAAAAACGTTTGGACCGACACGACCGGTCGTTGGAACATAGAAAAATTCCGAGCCGGTACGTTGGGACTTAGAAAAATTCCGAGGGCGAAAAAGTTTTTTCGAGTTTATTCGTTAAAAAGCGTTACAAGGTATGAATTTTTTTGCATAAATCGACGTAACTCGACGAAATACGTCGGGATTAATGGTTTATTTCCGTCCGAGAACGATTTTTAAAAACGGACCTATGCGGCCGGTCGTTCGTACTTAGAAAATTTTCGGACCGAACACTCTTTTTCGATTAATTCGTTAAAAAGCGTTATAACGTACGAATATTTTTCAAGAAATCGTTATAACTCGATAAAATACGTCGGGATTAAGCGTTTATATCGTCGGCAGACGGATATAAAAACGTTTGGACCGACACGACCGGTCGTTGGAACATAGAAAAATTCCGAGCCGGTACGTTGGGACTTAGAAAAATTCCGAGGGCGAAAAAGTTTTTTCGAGTTTATTCGTTAAAAAGCGTTACAAGGTATGAATTTTTTTGCATAAATCGACGTAACTCGACGAAATACGTCGGGATTAATGGTTTATTTCCGTCCGAGAACGATTTTTAAAAACGGACCTATGCGGCCGGTCGTTCGTACTTAGAAAATTTTCGGACCGAACACTCTTTTTCGATTAATTCGTTAAAAAGCGTTATAACGTACGAATATTTTTCAAGAAATCGTTATAACTCGATAAAATACGTCGGGATTAAGCGTTTATATCGTCGGCAGACGGATATAAAAACGTTTGGACCGACACGACCGGTCGTTGGAACATAGAAAAATTCCGAGCCGGTACGTTGGGACTTAGAAAAATTCCGAGGGCGAAAAAGTTTTTTCGAGTTTATTCGTTAAAAAGCGTTACAAGGTATGAATTTTTTTGCATAAATCGACGTAACTCGACGAAATACGTCGGGATTAATGGTTTATTTCCGTCCGAGAACGATTTTTAAAAACGGACCTATGCGGCCGGTCGTTCGTACTTAGAAAATTTTCGGACCGAACACTCTTTTTCGATTAATTCGTTAAAAAGCGTTATAACGTACGAATATTTTTCAAGAAATCGTTATAACTCGATAAAATACGTCGGGATTAAGCGTTTATATCGTCGGCAGACGGATATAAAAACGTTTGGACCGACACGACCGGTCGTTGGAACATAGAAAAATTCCGAGCCGGTACGTTGGGACTTAGAAAAATTCCGAGGGCGAAAAAGTTTTTTCGAGTTTATTCGTTAAAAAGCGTTACAAGGTATGAATTTTTTTGCATAAATCGACGTAACTCGACGAAATACGTCGGGATTAATGGTTTATTTCCGTCCGAGAACGATTTTTAAAAACGGACCTATGCGGCCGGTCGTTCGTACTTAGAAAATTTTCGGACCGAACACTCTTTTTCGATTAATTCGTTAAAAAGCGTTATAACGTACGAATATTTTTCAAGAAATCGTTATAACTCGATAAAATACGTCGGGATTAAGCGTTTATATCGTCGGCAGACGGATATAAAAACGTTTGGACCGACACGACCGGTCGTTGGAACATAGAAAAATTCCGAGCCGGTACGTTGGGACTTAGAAAAATTCCGAGGGCGAAAAAGTTTTTTCGAGTTTATTCGTTAAAAAGCGTTACAAGGTATGAATTTTTTTGCATAAATCGACGTAACTCGACGAAATACGTCGGGATTAATGGTTTATTTCCGTCCGAGAACGATTTTTAAAAACGGACCTATGCGGCCGGTCGTTCGTACTTAGAAAATTTTCGGACCGAACACTCTTTTTCGATTAATTCGTTAAAAAGCGTTATAACGTACGAATATTTTTCAAGAAATCGTTATAACTCGATAAAATACGTCGGGATTAAGCGTTTATATCGTCGGCAGACGGATATAAAAACGTTTGGACCGACACGACCGGTCGTTGGAACATAGAAAAATTCCGAGCCGGTACGTTGGGACTTAGAAAAATTCCGAGGGCGAAAAAGTTTTTTCGAGTTTATTCGTTAAAAAGCGTTACAAGGTATGAATTTTTTTGCATAAATCGACGTAACTCGACGAAATACGTCGGGATTAATGGTTTATTTCCGTCCGAGAACGATTTTTAAAAACGGACCTATGCGGCCGGTCGTTCGTACTTAGAAAATTTTCGGACCGAACACTCTTTTTCGATTAATTCGTTAAAAAGCGTTATAACGTACGAATATTTTTCAAGAAATCGTTATAACTCGATAAAATACGTCGGGATTAAGCGTTTGTATCGTCGGCAGACGGATATAAAAACGTTTGGACCGACACGACCGGTCGTTGGAACATAGAAAAATTCCGAGCCGGTACGTTGGGACTTAGAAAAATTCCGAGGGCGAAAAAGTTTTTTCGAGTTTATTCGTTAAAAAGCGTTACAAGGTATGAATTTTTTTGCATAAATCGACGTAACTCGACGAAATACGTCGGGATTAATGGTTTATTTCCGTCCGAGAACGATTTTTAAAAACGGACCTATGCGGCCGGTCGTTCGTACTTAGAAAATTTTCGGACCGAACACTCTTTTTCGATTAATTCGTTAAAAAGCGTTATAACGTACGAATATTTTTCAAGAAATCGTTATAACTCGATAAAATACGTCGGGATTAAGCGTTTATATCGTCGGCAGACGGATATAAAAACGTTTGGACCGACACGACCGGTCGTTGGAACATAGAAAAATTCCGAGCCGGTACGTTGGGACTTAGAAAAATTCCGAGGGCGAAAAAGTTTTTTCGAGTTTATTCGTTAAAAAGCGTTACAAGGTATGAATTTTTTTGCATAAATCGACGTAACTCGACGAAATACGTCGGGATTAATGGTTTATTTCCGTCCGAGAACGATTTTTAAAAACGGACCTATGCGGCCGGTCGTTCGTACTTAGAAAATTTTCGGACCGAACACTCTTTTTCGATTAATTCGTTAAAAAGCGTTATAACGTACGAATATTTTTCAAGAAATCGTTATAACTCGATAAAATACGTCGGGATTAAGCGTTTATATCGTCGGCAGACGGATATAAAAACGTTTGGACCGACACGACCGGTCGTTGGAACATAGAAAAATTCCGAGCCGGTACGTTGGGACTTAGAAAAATTCCGAGGGCGAAAAAGTTTTTTCGAGTTTATTCGTTAAAAAGCGTTACAAGGTATGAATTTTTTTGCATAAATCGACGTAACTCGACGAAATACGTCGGGATTAATGGTTTATTTCCGTCCGAGAACGATTTTTAAAAACGGACCTATGCGGCCGGTCGTTCGTACTTAGAAAATTTTCGGACCGAACACTCTTTTTCGATTAATTCGTTAAAAAGCGTTATAACGTACGAATATTTTTCAAGAAATCGTTATAACTCGATAAAATACGTCGGGATTAAGCGTTTATATCGTCGGCAGACGGATATAAAAACGTTTGGACCGACACGACCGGTCGTTGGAACATAGAAAAATTCCGAGCCGGTACGTTGGGACTTAGAAAAATTCCGAGGGCGAAAAAGTTTTTTCGAGTTTATTCGTTAAAAAGCGTTACAAGGTATAAATTTTTTTACGGGAATCGTTCTATCTCTATTAAATACGTCGGGATTAAACATTTTTATCGATTTTTTCAAAAAATTAGCGTT
>NW_026099450.1:0-2500 GCF_024542735.1 Bombus huntii
GATCGAGCTTTTCATTTTAATAGCACTTTTAAGGGTGCCAAGTTTGACGATGTGTTCAAATCTTGGCAGCCCCAAACCGCCCCAAGATTTGGGGGCATAGAAAAAACCAGTGGCCGTTGAAGGCGTAAGATGGAATATGGCCTTTATTTCCTGTCTGACTTCGCTGTCCAGCAATCTTAAAACGCAGTCGCTCGGCGGGTTTACGAGAAGGTTATAGATATACCGGGGAAAGATGTATTTTATGATCAATTCTAGCTTCTGGCATGGTTTGAGAGAGAGCTTTCCTAACCCTCCTCACCACACTCAGCAGCTCGGGAACAATTACGCCACAGTGTATGCCCTTCCATGGCCCCATTTTGGCGCCTAGGTACCTGAAGGCCTCGTCGGGATCGATCGTTGGGATGGTGTTATTCCCAAGTTTAACTTTGGTTCTTTAACGAACCAAGTTCGTCTTTCTGCGACTATTTGAAATATCTGACTTTTGTCCCCGAGAGATGGTCATACCGAGGCCATTCAGATACTCGTTGAGCATATCCACTTGGCGCTGCGCTTCCCCCGATATCAGCGCCGAGCAATACTACGTCGTCAGCGAAAGCCAGTACAGGGATCGTCCGTGAATCATTTATGTTTATCCCCCTGGTTTGATTCTCGATCAAATCCAGCAGTGGCTCCAAGCACAGATTGAATAGCAGCGGCGACAAAGGGTCCGCCCTGCTTAACTCCCCTGAGGATCGTAATCTCGACCCCCATATTATTTTTAGTCTTGATCGTTGTCTTGCCCTCACTATACATACAACCAATCAAGTCGGTAATGGGGGTCGGCACTCCCTTCCTCCTCAGGCAGGGAACAATTGCCGAATGAGGCACTGTATCAAAGGCTTTTGAGATATCCACTATTGTGAATATCCCGCCTTTCTTTTTCTTACTATGATCCAAGGCAGCGCTCAACAGGTCGATGTTAATTTTACAGCCGCTCTCGGCGGTGAATCCTTTCTGCCTTGGATTCAACACAATGCCCCTTCTTATCCTCCCGTCAATAATGGAGGAGAAAATACGGCCGAGAATGGGGCCAATAGTTATTGGCCTCCAATTCTCGACCAGGCTGCTATTCTTGTTTGCTTTTGGAATTAATGTTGTTCTATTTTCCTTCCATATAGGAGGAAAATAGGAATAATAAATCAAGATGTTGTAAAGCTTAGTTAATATTATAGGCAGGCCGGGGATCAGAAGGTGTTCCTTCTGGAAACCATCCGGTCCTGCCGCAGCCTTCATTCCTTATTTTGCTTAGTTTCTCCGCCACATCCTCAACAGCAATTGGCGGGAAGATTTCGCATAAGGACAGCTCGGGGGCTCTACCTCCTGGGACAGGGACTTCGACAGGTCCTGTCTGGCCCCATAGATCCTCGTAGAGTCCCTTCACTTCCTCAGCACTAGGTGGATCCCTAGCCGGTGGAGGAAGGCCTGATCATCGTTTATAACAGCATCAGCCAACCTCTTTGGATTTTCAGTGAACAACTCCTGGCAACGTGCGAAGGAGTATCTCTTTCTAGCGTTTCTGTTCTTTCTATTGCTATTTTGGTGTGCAATCCGTTTATTGTTTTCGTTTCTTGCCCTCTTTTTGTTTTTATTAATTTCTTGTAAAGCTCCATAGAGCGTGCATTTTATAAAATCATTTATAGCGCTCTCAAGGGCTTCCCTATTTCCCTTGAGAGAGACCCAGATAGTCATCAGTCGAGTGTGGGACCCACCTTAAAACAGGTGGCACCTCGACTTGTGTCGAAATAGCGGACTCCAATTGGAGTTTCCACTCTTGATATTCTGAACCGCTGATTCCAGGCTCTTCAAAACACGCATTGCCTGGATCAACGGGATCGCACCCCTCCCCTCTGTCACCTGAGTTGGCTCTGTTTCCTCACCAATCAGTCTCAGCTTCTTTCGCTGATACCTGATTTGGTCGATCGTCTTGCTGGTGAGGATCTCGCTTATCATTTTATTGGGGAATTTGTGGTCCTTATAGGTCTCACAAAGTTCCCTTAATTGGGCCAACTCCTCCAACGTCCATTTTTTCTCAGGGGGGTCCGTTCCCCTTCTTTTGACGTTTCTTACGGCAGGGGTGCGCATGCCGCTCGTGGGTAGACAGCCCTCTAAGCGTCCCAAAACTCATGGAGCAGGTTTCGCATCTGTGCGAGCCGCCAGCACTCTGACTCGTGCCTCTACAGTGAGGCAGGTGACATCTGGCCCCCATGAAGCTTCGGGAAGCCTTTCCCACAGTCTTTGCATCTCCATTGGATGCGGGCTGTCACATGATGTTGTTCCAGGTGCCGCCCTAGGTCCGATAACGACAAAAAGAAAAGGTCGATTTCCCTTTTCTGGCAGACAGGGCAGGCAACCTGGTCACCCACGATCGGTACCATTATTTCGTTCGTGTCCGGGGATGTAGCCGGGTCGTCAACAGAAGTCCCCTCCAGAGCGGAAAAATCCGCCGCGGCGCCTCCGGGAC
>NW_026099450.1:7500-20000 GCF_024542735.1 Bombus huntii
CGACGTCGGGGGCGCGGACCTTCGTGCGTCGAACACCGGCAAACGTAGCATATATCGCCTGATATGAAAAAAAAATCGGTCACGAGGAGAACACTACGAGTATATACGTTCGATAACCGATACACGAAGCGGTGCATAAGCGGGCGGTCGCCCTCGTAAGGACGACTCACGACGCCGCGAGCACTCACGCAGGTCCGTGACCGGTTCTCTCCGCTCTTATTCGTATCCCTTCGTATACCTTCGTCCGACTCTGAAACGTTCTCTTATAATTTTTAAGAAGAACGACGGCGGGTTGTCAAGGCAAGAAGGGACAGAGAGAGACAGAGGTAGAGTTTCGTAGTCTCCCGTGAACACGATAGATTATATATCGAGCATGCGTACGACTTGCACGGTCTCTGCACGACCGCGACGAACGCCGACGAGCGTCCAACAATCGCTCGTACGTCGCGTATGTTCTCTCCGTCCGCTCTTATTCGTATCCTCGTTCTTGTACCTTCGTCCGACTCTGAAACGTTCTCTTATATAAAGAAGAACGACGGCGGGTTGTTAAGGCAAGAAGGGACAGAGAGAGACAGATACGGAGAGTAACGATACGCAACGCAAGCAGTCTTAGGTTTACGTGAGCAACCCTCAGCCAGGCGTGGTCCAGGAATTGTATCCGTGGACCGCAATGTGCGTTCGAAATGTCGATGTTCATGTGTCCTGCAGTTCACACGTTGACGCGCAATTAGCTGCGTTCTTCATCGACCCACGAGCCAAGTGATCCACCGTTCAGGGTAATCTTTTATAAATTTACAACAGTTCAATACTCAAATGTACTCTTCTCGGTTCTAGCGAAGCCGAGTTCCGTCACGTTCGACCAACGGGAATCGAACGCGCAGAAGTCGCCATAGGATTGACGACACAAAAACGTTCGAAAAAAAAAGAAAACGACGAACGCGCGAAGATACGCGCGTTCGCCGGCCGGGCGTAAAGTACATTATGATATATAACAACCATCGAGATCGAAGCTCCGTTCGTCAGGAAACGACGGGGATATATACACCCGATTCTGAATCCTCTGTACAGCACACGATCTCGCGAACGAGTAAGCACGGTGGCTAGCCCATGTTATATATGTGTTTGATTCTACTCTCTCGTCCAATTATTCAAGAAACAGCGCGCGTGCATCTCTCCATCGTTCGGGTGATAGTAAAGATTCGATGGGATTCGCGCGGCCGTCCGCCTCGAGCGGTCTTTCGTCCCAATATCCAGAAGCAGAGTTTGAAAAACTCTAGCGACGGCACGGGTGTCCGACTCACGACATCGAGGTTTCGAAGCCGGCGATCCCCTCCGAACGGATGGCGACCACGCGACCGACTGAAAGCATGAAAAATCGACGAAAGATAGAACACATCTCCGTTCGGGTGGTGTTTTTTTTTTTAAAAAAAAAAAAAACAAAAATTCGATGGGACTCGCAGCCATCGTCCTCGCGCGGTCTTTCGTCCCGATATCCAGAAGCAGAGTTTGAAAAACTCTAGCGACGGCACGGGTGTCCGACTCACGACAACGAGGATAGACAGCCGGTCCCCTCCGAACGGGTTATGCGACGATAAACTCGATGAAACTTTAGTCTCGTTCAGGTAGTGTGTGTCTTGTAAATCAAAAATTCGATGGGACTCGCATCCATCGTCCTCGCGCGGTCTTTCGTCCCAACATCCAGAAGCAGAGTTTGAAAAACTCTAGCGACGGCACGGGTGTCCGACTCACGACAACGAGGATAGACAGCCGGTCCCCTCTGAACGGTATATTATATATGAGATGATAGACGACAAACTGGATGAAACTTTAAGTCTCGTTCAGGTAGTGTGTAAATCAAAAATTCGATGGGACTCGCATCCGTCGTCCTCGCGCGGTCTTTCGTCCCGATATCCAGAAGCAGAGTTTGAAAAACTCTAGCGACGGCACGGGTCTCCGACTCACGACAACGAGGAAAGACAGCCGGTCCCCTCTGAACGGTATATTATATGAAACTTTAAGTCTCGTTCAGGTAGTGTTTAAATAAAAAATTCGATGGGACTCGCATCCGTCGTCCTCGCGCGGTCTTTCGTCCCGATATCCAGAAGCAGAGTTTGAAAAACTCTAGCGACGGCACGGGTGTCCGACTCACGACAACGAGGAAAGACAGCCGGTCCCCTCTGAACGGTATATTATATGAAACTTTAAGTCTCGTTCAGGTAGTGTTTAAATAAAAAATTCGATGGGACTCGCATCCGTCGTCCTCGCGCGGTCTTTCGTCCCGATATCCAGAAGCAGAGTTTGAAAAACTCTAGCGACGGCACGGGTGTCCGACTCACGACAACGAGGAAAGACAGCCGGTCCCCTCTGAACGGTATATTATATGAAACTTTAAGTCTCGTTCAGGTAGTGTGTAAGTCAAAAATTCGATGGGACTCGCATCCGTCGTCCTCGCGCGGTCTTTCGTCCCGATATCCAGAAGCAGAGTTTGAAAAACTCTAGCGACGGCACGGGTGTCCGACTCACGACAACGAGGATAGACAGCCGGTCCCCTCTGAACGGTATATAATATGAAACTTTAAGTCTCGTTCAGGTAGTGTGTAAGTCAAAAATTCGATGGGACTCGCATCCGTCGTCCTCGCGCGGTCTTTCGTCCCGATATCCAGAAGCAGAGTTTGAAAAACTCTAGCGACGGCACGGGTGTCCGACTCACGACAACGAGGATAGACAGCCGGTCCCCTCTGAACGGTATATAATATACATTATGCGACGGTAGACGATCAACTAGACGAAACTTTAGTCTCGTTCAGGTGGTGTAAAAAAAATTCGATGGGATACGCACGCACGGCTGTCGTCGTCCTCGAGCGGTCTTTCGTCCCAATATCCAGAAGCAGAGTTTGAAAAACTCTAGCGACGGCACGGGTGTCCGACTCACGACATCGAGGCTTCGAAGCCGGCGGCGTTCCCCTCTGAACGAACTTCGGCTAGACTAGTTACGAATCGTTGCTACACATCGTCTTCATCGTCGTCGTCGTCGACATCGACATCATCATCATATCATCATCATCATCATCATCATCATCGGTCATCGTCGCATAGCGGGCCAACATCCACGCGATGCGTCTTCGTTCTAGGTTACCCGATCCACGAGTATGTTACACGTGGTTTCGTTATTTCGAACGAAACGACATACGAAGAGCACACGCCCTTTGGGTAGGAAGCACGTTTCGAGAACGACGAGAGTTTCGATGAAAGAGACGAGAGAAGTCGACGCAGAAGGTATCCATGGATCTTCGAAGAGAACCTTCGAAGATGTATATCGGTATCCTTTCGCTCTGCGCGACTCGCTACAAGTTCTTTCGCTCTCGTCGACTCGTTCTAGACGCTTCGTTCGATCCCAAAGAGGAGTCTTCGATATGTCCCGTTGCTAGGAGGAGAACAAACGCAACACAGACCACGAAACATAGAAGAGAATAGGCGAGCATGATCACTCCGACACGAGGCACTTTAGAGATTTTCTTATTAGTTTGCATGGACTTTTATATTTCGTTTGTACGGTTTCCACGATGCAAATACGAAATACGAGATCGTGACGGCGGGTCTTTCTGTGTACGGCCTCTCGCAGGCGCCACGACTGCATTTCTCTTTACACCTGGTTTCCATCGTAATTTTTTCGTTTGATATCGAGCCTTAACTTTTGTTGGCTCTTTCGAAGCTAGAGTTCCCTTTTATTAGAATTTCATATATATATATATATATTATATGTTATATGTTTTATTCGGAGACGGCGGGTCTTTCTGTTTACGACCTCACGCAGGCGCCTCGAATAAGTTTCATTCGCATTTCGTTTTTATACTTGTATATATATATCTCTTCATCCCGATGATCGAGAGAGAGTGCCACCTTCTCTTCGTATAATTCCGTAGCTGGAGGGTCGTCTCCTCCTTAAGAATATTTCTATTCGTGCCAACGGAGGTTGCCAAGCTCCCTGGCGTTTTCGTTTGTTAAAGTATATAGCTTGTTAATACGTCGTATATACTTTCGTCGATACAGGAGGAGTACGGCTCCTTACCGACCATTGTGATATATATTTCATAGTTTTTATATGTGTTCAAGTCAAATTCTTTTGGTATCGTATCGTTAATGATCCTTCCGCAGGTTCACCTACGGAAACCTTGTTACGACTTTTACTTCCTCTAAATGATCAAGTTTGGTCATCTTCCCGGTAACATCGGCAATGCTTATCACATTGGCCGCGCACCAGTCCGAAGACCTCACTAAATCATTCAATCGGTAGTAGCGACGGGCGGTGTGTACAAAGGGCAGGGACGTAATCAACGCGAGCTTATGACTCGCGCTTACTGGGAATTCCTCGTTCATGGGGAATAATTGCAAGCCCCAATCCCTAGCACGAAGGAGGTTCAGCGGGTTACCCGGGCCTTTCGGCCAGGGAAAACACGCTGATTCCTTCAGTGTAGCGCGCGTGCGGCCCAGAACATCTAAGGGCATCACAGACCTGTTATTGCTCAATCTCGTGCGGCTAGAAGCCGCCTGTTCCTCTAAGAAGATTTGTTTGTACGTTGGTAGTAAAAACCCACCGACCGAAGCCGGGGGCCTTCGAGATACCATAAGTTACGTCTATTTAGCAGGCTAGAGTCTCGTTCGTTATCGGAATTAACCAGACAAATCGCTCCACCAACTAAGAACGGCCATGCACCACCACCCACCGAATCAAGAAAGAGCTATCAATCTGTCAATCCTTCCGGTGTCCGGGCCTGGTGAGGTTTCCCGTGTTGAGTCAAATTAAGCCGCAGGCTCCACTCCTGGTGGTGCCCTTCCGTCAATTCCTTTAAGTTTCAGCTTTGCAACCATACTTCCCCCGGAACCCAAAAGCTTTGGTTTCCCGGAAGCTGCCCGCCGAGTCATCGGAGGAACTTCGGCGGATCGCTGGCTGGCATCGTTTATGGTTAGAACTAGGGCGGTATCTGATCGCCTTCGAACCTCTAACTTTCGTTCTTGATTAATGAAAACATTTTTGGCAAATGCTTTCGCTTCTGTCCGTCTTGCGACGATCCAAGAATTTCACCTCTAACGTCGCAATACGAATGCCCCCATCTGTCCCTATTAATCATTACCTCGGGGCTCCGAAAACCAACAAAATAGAACCGAGGTCCTATTCCATTATTCCATGCACACAGTATTCAGGCGAAGGTAGCCTGCTTTAAGCACTCTAATTTGTTCAAAGTAAACGTATCGGCCCACCTCGACACTCAGTGAAGAGCACCGCGATGGGATATTAGTTGGACCGCCCGCGAGGAGCTAAGCCCACCGATAGGACGTACCACATAATGCCAGTTAAACACCGCGAGCGGTGAACCGACACTGTGACACACAGATTCAACTACGAGCTTTTTAACCGCAACAACTTTAATATACGCTATTGGAGCTGGAATTACCGCGGCTGCTGGCACCAGACTTGCCCTCCAATTGGTCCTCGTTAAAGGATTTAAAGTGTACTCATTCCGATTACGGGGCCTCGGATGAGTCCCGTATCGTTATTTTTCGTCACTACCTCCCCGTGCCGGGAGTGGGTAATTTGCGCGCCTGCTGCCTTCCTTGGATGTGGTAGCTGTTTCTCAGGCTCCCTCTCCGGAATCGAACCCTGATTCCCCGTTACCCGTTACAACCATGGTAGGCGCAGAACCTACCATCGACAGTTGATAAGGCAGACATTTGAAAGATGCGTCGCCGGTGCTAGATGACCATGCGATCAGCACAAAGTTATTCAGAGTCACCAAAACAAACGATGGACGGACAGACGAGCCATCCGCCACCGATTGGTTTTGATCTAATAAAAGCATTCCTACCATCTCTGGTCGGAATCTGTTTGCATGTATTAGCTCTAGAATTACCACAGTTATCCAAGTAAATGTAGGTATGATCTAAGAAACCATAACTGATTTAATGAGCCATTCGCGGTTTCACCTTAATGCGGCATGTACTGAGACATGCATGGCTTAATCTTTGAGACAAGCATATGACTACTGGCAGGATCAACCAGGGATCTTATTCGTATAACAATTCTTATAAATTTCGTTTAAGTTCTCTTCGTGTCGTAGGTGGGACGTAAGCACCGTACGACGAGACTTTTCGTTCTTAAGATAGATATATCTATAAAATATATCTCCTAGCGACGTTCGAGATACACCCATAGTTCAGTAATAATCTTCGAACGCCGCTCGCAGCCACTTTGTAATTCTCAACTCCACCTCCTCTCTTCTCTCTCTCTCTCTCTCTCATAGTCTTATATAAAATGTTTAGAATCGTACTTCTAAAGGAACATTTCCATAATGCTGTCTTCGTGTAAAAAGACTTATTAGAATATCTTAGCGGTAAAGCACGTATACGCACCTCACGCTGAACGAACAAGCGCGTATCCCAGTGCGTCGCGCTGGACATACCGTAAGAATATTCTTTCAATCGGTAGAACATTTTCGGCAGAAGACATACTACGCAAAGATAGTACGCTCCTACCGCCTCATCGGATACTTCTGCGAAAGCAGAAGTTTTTATAGAAAGCAGACGGTTATACTCTTTTGAATGAATCGATGCTCAGTTAGTACAAGCACACACGCATCTAACAATTTTTGTTAGAATACGTACACACAGGTCACCAGCTTCCCGACTCAGGGGAACCTTGCCACGATATTTGGTCATTACGTCCAGGACAGCGACCCGCGGCGCAGCAGTGTAGAGAAAAAACCAGAACGAGAACGGAGGAACAGTCGAGAAATAGCGTAAAATACACTAAGACTCGAGGAGCGGTGACTGAATTCTCAACCGAGGCCGTAGAATAGCCACGCGCTCAACGCTGTTCCGACCGAACCGTCCGGCTCGACGTCTCTCTTATAGATACGAAAGCGCCAGCCGGAAGGCCGGCGCCGGCCGGGCTAGCGGCCGCGCGCTTACGGTGCAAAACCTCCGTAGCAACGTACCGTTCGGAAGGGACGCTGGAACTTAGTCTCGCGAACGCTCGATCACTACTATACAAAGCCAATATCCAACCATCGAAATACATTACCAGACGTTTTATTAACATAATAGAAATGCATTTTTACCAAAAAATTAATTTTTTTTTTCACCGAAAAATTGCATCAGTAAACATACTCTTTTATCGAATACGGACAAAAAATAAGTTTATAATCAATTACAATACGTTAAAATAAGTAGAAATATGCAAAAAAATATATACCTTGTAACGTTAATTAACGAAAAAATTAGAAAAATATCCCAGTCGTGTCAGTTCGACGAACGCTAATTTTTTGAAAAAATCGATAAAAATGTTTAATCCCGACGTATTTAATAGAGATAGAACGATTCCCGTAAAAAAATTCATACCTTGTAACGCTTTTAAACGAATAAACTCGAAAAAACTTTTTCGCCCTCGGAATTTTTCTAAGTCCCAACGTACCGGCTCGGAATTTTTCTATGTTCCAACGACCGGTCGTGTCGGTCCAAACGTTTTTATATCCGTCTGCCGACGATATAAACGCTTAATCCCGACGTATTTTATCGAGTTATAACGATTTCTTGAAAAATATTCGTACGTTATAACGCTTTTTAACGAATTAATCGAAAAAGAGTGTTCGGTCCGAAAATTTTCTAAGTACGAACGACCGGCCGCATAGGTCCGTTTTTAAAAATCGTTCTCGGACGGAAATAAACCATTAATCCCGACGTATTTCGTCGAGTTACGTCGATTTATGCAAAAAAATTCATACCTTGTAACGCTTTTTAACGAATAAACTCGAAAAAACTTTTTCGCCCTCGGAATTTTTCTAAGTCCCAACGTACCGGCTCGGAATTTTTCTATGTTCCAACGACCGGTCGTGTCGGTCCAAACGTTTTTATATCCGTCTGCCGACGATATAAACGCTTAATCCCGACGTATTTTATCGAGTTATAACGATTTCTTGAAAAATATTCGTACGTTATAACGCTTTTTAACGAATTAATCGAAAAAGAGTGTTCGGTCCGAAAATTTTCTAAGTACGAACGACCGGCCGCATAGGTCCGTTTTTAAAAATCGTTCTCGGACGGAAATAAACCATTAATCCCGACGTATTTCGTCGAGTTACGTCGATTTATGCAAAAAAATTCATACCTTGTAACGCTTTTTAACGAATAAACTCGAAAAAACTTTTTCGCGCTCGGAATTTTTCTAAGTCCCAACGTACCGGCTCGGAATTTTTCTATGTTCCAACGACCGGTCGTGTCGGTCCAAACGTTTTTATATCCGTCTGCCGACGATATAAACGCTTAATCCCGACGTATTTTATCGAGTTATAACGATTTCTTGAAAAATATTCGTACGTTATAACGCTTTTTAACGAATTAATCGAAAAAGAGTGTTCGGTCCGAAAATTTTCTAAGTACGAACGACCGGCCGCATAGGTCCGTTTTTAAAAATCGTTCTCGGACGGAAATAAACCATTAATCCCGACGTATTTCGTCGAGTTACGTCGATTTATGCAAAAAAATTCATACCTTGTAACGCTTTTTAACGAATAAACTCGAAAAAACTTTTTCGCGCTCGGAATTTTTCTAAGTCCCAACGTACCGGCTCGGAATTTTTCTATGTTCCAACGACCGGTCGTGTCGGTCCAAACGTTTTTATATCCGTCTGCCGACGATATAAACGCTTAATCCCGACGTATTTTATCGAGTTATAACGATTTCTTGAAAAATATTCGTACGTTATAACGCTTTTTAACGAATTAATCGAAAAAGAGTGTTCGGTCCGAAAATTTTCTAAGTACGAACGACCGGCCGCATAGGTCCGTTTTTAAAAATCGTTCTCGGACGGAAATAAACCATTAATCCCGACGTATTTCGTCGAGTTACGTCGATTTATGCAAAAAAATTCATACCTTGTAACGCTTTTTAACGAATAAACTCGAAAAAACTTTTTCGCGCTCGGAATTTTTCTAAGTCCCAACGTACCGGCTCGGAATTTTTCTATGTTCCAACGACCGGTCGTGTCGGTCCAAACGTTTTTATATCCGTCTGCCGACGATATAAACGCTTAATCCCGACGTATTTTATCGAGTTATAACGATTTCTTGAAAAATATTCGTACGTTATAACGCTTTTTAACGAATTAATCGAAAAAGAGTGTTCGGTCCGAAAATTTTCTAAGTACGAACGACCGGCCGCATAGGTCCGTTTTTAAAAATCGTTCTCGGACGGAAATAAACCATTAATCCCGACGTATTTCGTCGAGTTACGTCGATTTATGCAAAAAAATTCATACCTTGTAACGCTTTTTAACGAATAAACTCGAAAAAACTTTTTCGCCCTCGGAATTTTTCTAAGTCCCAACGTACCGGCTCGGAATTTTTCTATGTTCCAACGACCGGTCGTGTCGGTCCAAACGTTTTTATATCCGTCTGCCGACGATATAAACGCTTAATCCCGACGTATTTTATCGAGTTATAACGATTTCTTGAAAAATATTCGTACGTTATAACGCTTTTTAACGAATTAATCGAAAAAGAGTGTTCGGTCCGAAAATTTTCTAAGTACGAACGACCGGCCGCATAGGTCCGTTTTTAAAAATCGTTCTCGGACGGAAATAAACCATTAATCCCGACGTATTTCGTCGAGTTACGTCGATTTATGCAAAAAAATTCATACCTTGTAACGCTTTTTAACGAATAAACTCGAAAAAACTTTTTCGCCCTCGGAATTTTTCTAAGTCCCAACGTACCGGCTCGGAATTTTTCTATGTTCCAACGACCGGTCGTGTCGGTCCAAACGTTTTTATATCCGTCTGCCGACGATATAAACGCTTAATCCCGACGTATTTTATCGAGTTATAACGATTTCTTGAAAAATATTCGTACGTTATAACGCTTTTTAACGAATTAATCGAAAAAGAGTGTTCGGTCCGAAAATTTTCTAAGTACGAACGACCGGCCGCATAGGTCCGTTTTTAAAAATCGTTCTCGGACGGAAATAAACCATTAATCCCGACGTATTTCGTCGAGTTACGTCGATTTATGCAAAAAAATTCATACCTTGTAACGCTTTTTAACGAATAAACTCGAAAAAACTTTTTCGCGCTCGGAATTTTTCTAAGTCCCAACGTACCGGCTCGGAATTTTTCTATGTTCCAACGACCGGTCGTGTCGGTCCAAACGTTTTTATATCCGTCTGCCGACGATATAAACGCTTAATCCCGACGTATTTTATCGAGTTATAACGATTTCTTGAAAAATATTCGTACGTTATAACGCTTTTTAACGAATTAATCGAAAAAGAGTGTTCGGTCCGAAAATTTTCTAAGTACGAACGACCGGCCGCATAGGTCCGTTTTTAAAAATCGTTCTCGGACGGAAATAAACCATTAATCCCGACGTATTTCGTCGAGTTACGTCGATTTATGCAAAAAAATTCATACCTTGTAACGCTTTTTAACGAATAAACTCGAAAAAACTTTTTCGCGCTCGGAATTTTTCTAAGTCCCAACGTACCGGCTCGGAATTTTTCTATGTTCCAACGACCGGTCGTGTCGGTCCAAACGTTTTTATATCCGTCTGCCGACGATATAAACGCTTAATCCCGACGTATTTTATCGAGTTATAACGATTTCTTGAAAAATATTCGTACGTTATAACGCTTTTTAACGAATTAATCGAAAAAGAGTGTTCGGTCCGAAAATTTTCTAAGTACGAACGACCGGCCGCATAGGTCCGTTTTTAAAAATCGTTCTCGGACGGAAATAAACCATTAATCCCGACGTATTTCGTCGAGTTACGTCGATTTATGCAAAAAAATTCATACCTTGTAACGCTTTTTAACGAATAAACTCGAAAAAACTTTTTCGCCCTCGGAATTTTTCTAAGTCCCAACGTACCGGCTCGGAATTTTTCTATGTTCCAACGACCGGTCGTGTCGGTCCAAACGTTTTTATATCCGTCTGCCGACGATATAAACGCTTAATCCCGACGTATTTTATCGAGTTATAACGATTTCTTGAAAAATATTCGTACGTTATAACGCTTTTTAACGAATTAATCGAAAAAGAGTGTTCGGTCCGAAAATTTTCTAAGTACGAACGACCGGCCGCATAGGTCCGTTTTTAAAAATCGTTCTCGGACGGAAATAAACCATTAATCCCGACGTATTTCGTCGAGTTACGTCGATTTATGCAAAAAAATTCATACCTTGTAACGCTTTTTAACGAATAAACTCGAAAAAACTTTTTCGCCCTCGGAATTTTTCTAAGTCCCAACGTACCGGCTCGGAATTTTTCTATGTTCCAACGACCGGTCGTGTCGGTCCAAACGTTTTTATATCCGTCTGCCGACGATATAAACGCTTAATCCCGACGTATTTTATCGAGTTATAACGATTTCTTGAAAAATATTCGTACGTTATAACGCTTTTTAACGAATTAATCGAAAAAGAGTGTTCGGTCCGAAAATTTTCTAAGTACGAACGACCGGCCGCATAGGTCCGTTTTTAAAAATCGTTCTCGGACGGAAATAAACCATTAATCCCGACGTATTTCGTCGAGTTACGTCGATTTATGCAAAAAAATTCATACCTTGTAACGCTTTTTAACGAATAAACTCGAAAAAACTTTTTCGCCCTCGGAATTTTTCTAAGTCCCAACGTACCGGCTCGGAATTTTTCTATGTTCCAACGACCGGTCGTGTCGGTCCAAACGTTTTTATATCCGTCTGCCGACGATATAAACGCTTAATCCCGACGTATTTTATCGAGTTATAACGATTTCTTGAAAAATATTCGTACCTTCTAACACTTTTTAACGAGTTATTTGGAGGGGATCTTTCGGCCTTTTCGTAGCGGTGCGAAAAAATTCTAAGTTCCAACGTCCCGGTCACGTTGGTCCGGAGGATGAAATTTTTTAAAAAAATAAAGTGAAATCGTTACGTTCGACTAGATTTCGTCGATACGTAACGATTTCACACAAAATTTCGATACGTTATAACGCTTTTTGGCGAGTTATTTCGAGTTGAACATTCGGTACTTTCGTAACGGGGCGAAAAAATTCTAAGTTCCAACGTCCCGGTCACGTTGGTCCGGAGGATGAAATTTTTTAAAAAAATAAAGTGAAATCGCTACTTTCGACTAGATTTCGTCGAAACGTAACGATTTCACGCAAAATTTCGATACGTTATAACGCTTTTTGGCGAGTTATTTCGAGTTGAACTTTCGGTACTTTCGTAACGGTGCGAAAAAATTCTAAGTTCCAACGTCCCGGTCACGTTGGTCCGGAGGATGAAATTTTTTAAAAAAATAAAGTGAAATCGCTACTTTCGACTAGATTTCGTCGAAACGTAACGATTTCACGCAAAATTTCGATACGTTATAACGCTTTTTGGCGAGTTATTTCGAGTTGAACTTTCGGTACTTTCGTAACGGTGCGAAAAAATTCTAAGTTCCAACGTCCCGGTCACGTTGGTCCGGAGGAT
>NW_026099450.1:30000-40000 GCF_024542735.1 Bombus huntii
CCGACGAGCGTCCAACAATCGCTCGTACGTCGCGTATGTTCTCTCCGTCCGCTCTTATTCGTATCCTCGTTCTTGTACCTTCGTCCGACTCTGAAACGTTCTCTTATATAAAGAAGAACGACGGCGGGTTGTTAAGGCAAGAAGGGACAGAGAGAGACAGATACGGAGAGTAACGATACGCAACGCAAGCAGTCTTAGGTTTACGTGAGCAACCCTCAGCCAGGCGTGGTCCAGGAATTGTATCCGTGGACCGCAATGTGCGTTCGAAATGTCGATGTTCATGTGTCCTGCAGTTCACACGTTGACGCGCAATTAGCTGCGTTCTTCATCGACCCACGAGCCAAGTGATCCACCGTTCAGGGTAATCTTTTATAAATTTACAACAGTTCAATACTCAAATGTACTCTTCTCGGTTCTAGCGAAGCCGAGTTCCGTCACGTTCGACCAACGGGAATCGAACGCGCAGAAGTCGCCATAGGATTGACGACACAAAAACGTTCGAAAAAAAAAGAAAACGACGAACGCGCGAAGATACGCGCGTTCGCCGGCCGGGCGTAAAGTACATTATGATATATAACAACCATCGAGATCGAAGCTCCGTTCGTCAGGAAACGACGGGGATATATACACCCGATTCTGAATCCTCTGTACAGCACACGATCTCGCGAACGAGTAAGCACGGTGGCTAGCCCATGTTATATATGTGTTTGATTCTACTCTCTCGTCCAATTATTCAAGAAACAGCGCGCGTGCATCTCTCCATCGTTCGGGTGATAGTAAAGATTCGATGGGATTCGCGCGGCCGTCCGCCTCGAGCGGTCTTTCGTCCCAATATCCAGAAGCAGAGTTTGAAAAACTCTAGCGACGGCACGGGTGTCCGACTCACGACATCGAGGTTTCGAAGCCGGCGATCCCCTCCGAACGGATGGCGACCACGCGACCGACTGAAAGCATGAAAAATCGACGAAAGATAGAACACATCTCCGTTCGGGTGGTGTTTTTTTTTTTAAAAAAAAAAAAAACAAAAATTCGATGGGACTCGCAGCCATCGTCCTCGCGCGGTCTTTCGTCCCGATATCCAGAAGCAGAGTTTGAAAAACTCTAGCGACGGCACGGGTGTCCGACTCACGACAACGAGGATAGACAGCCGGTCCCCTCCGAACGGGTTATGCGACGATAAACTCGATGAAACTTTAGTCTCGTTCAGGTAGTGTGTGTCTTGTAAATCAAAAATTCGATGGGACTCGCATCCATCGTCCTCGCGCGGTCTTTCGTCCCAACATCCAGAAGCAGAGTTTGAAAAACTCTAGCGACGGCACGGGTGTCCGACTCACGACAACGAGGATAGACAGCCGGTCCCCTCTGAACGGTATATTATATATGAGATGATAGACGACAAACTGGATGAAACTTTAAGTCTCGTTCAGGTAGTGTGTAAATCAAAAATTCGATGGGACTCGCATCCGTCGTCCTCGCGCGGTCTTTCGTCCCGATATCCAGAAGCAGAGTTTGAAAAACTCTAGCGACGGCACGGGTCTCCGACTCACGACAACGAGGAAAGACAGCCGGTCCCCTCTGAACGGTATATTATATGAAACTTTAAGTCTCGTTCAGGTAGTGTTTAAATAAAAAATTCGATGGGACTCGCATCCGTCGTCCTCGCGCGGTCTTTCGTCCCGATATCCAGAAGCAGAGTTTGAAAAACTCTAGCGACGGCACGGGTGTCCGACTCACGACAACGAGGAAAGACAGCCGGTCCCCTCTGAACGGTATATTATATGAAACTTTAAGTCTCGTTCAGGTAGTGTTTAAATAAAAAATTCGATGGGACTCGCATCCGTCGTCCTCGCGCGGTCTTTCGTCCCGATATCCAGAAGCAGAGTTTGAAAAACTCTAGCGACGGCACGGGTGTCCGACTCACGACAACGAGGAAAGACAGCCGGTCCCCTCTGAACGGTATATTATATGAAACTTTAAGTCTCGTTCAGGTAGTGTGTAAGTCAAAAATTCGATGGGACTCGCATCCGTCGTCCTCGCGCGGTCTTTCGTCCCGATATCCAGAAGCAGAGTTTGAAAAACTCTAGCGACGGCACGGGTGTCCGACTCACGACAACGAGGATAGACAGCCGGTCCCCTCTGAACGGTATATAATATGAAACTTTAAGTCTCGTTCAGGTAGTGTGTAAGTCAAAAATTCGATGGGACTCGCATCCGTCGTCCTCGCGCGGTCTTTCGTCCCGATATCCAGAAGCAGAGTTTGAAAAACTCTAGCGACGGCACGGGTGTCCGACTCACGACAACGAGGATAGACAGCCGGTCCCCTCTGAACGGTATATAATATACATTATGCGACGGTAGACGATCAACTAGACGAAACTTTAGTCTCGTTCAGGTGGTGTAAAAAAAATTCGATGGGATACGCACGCACGGCTGTCGTCGTCCTCGAGCGGTCTTTCGTCCCAATATCCAGAAGCAGAGTTTGAAAAACTCTAGCGACGGCACGGGTGTCCGACTCACGACATCGAGGCTTCGAAGCCGGCGGCGTTCCCCTCTGAACGAACTTCGGCTAGACTAGTTACGAATCGTTGCTACACATCGTCTTCATCGTCGTCGTCGTCGACATCGACATCATCATCATATCATCATCATCATCATCATCATCATCGGTCATCGTCGCATAGCGGGCCAACATCCACGCGATGCGTCTTCGTTCTAGGTTACCCGATCCACGAGTATGTTACACGTGGTTTCGTTATTTCGAACGAAACGACATACGAAGAGCACACGCCCTTTGGGTAGGAAGCACGTTTCGAGAACGACGAGAGTTTCGATGAAAGAGACGAGAGAAGTCGACGCAGAAGGTATCCATGGATCTTCGAAGAGAACCTTCGAAGATGTATATCGGTATCCTTTCGCTCTGCGCGACTCGCTACAAGTTCTTTCGCTCTCGTCGACTCGTTCTAGACGCTTCGTTCGATCCCAAAGAGGAGTCTTCGATATGTCCCGTTGCTAGGAGGAGAACAAACGCAACACAGACCACGAAACATAGAAGAGAATAGGCGAGCATGATCACTCCGACACGAGGCACTTTAGAGATTTTCTTATTAGTTTGCATGGACTTTTATATTTCGTTTGTACGGTTTCCACGATGCAAATACGAAATACGAGATCGTGACGGCGGGTCTTTCTGTGTACGGCCTCTCGCAGGCGCCACGACTGCATTTCTCTTTACACCTGGTTTCCATCGTAATTTTTTCGTTTGATATCGAGCCTTAACTTTGTTGGCTCTTTCGAAGCTAGAGTTCCCTTTTATTAGAATTTCATATATATATATATATATTATATGTTATATGTTTTATTCGGAGACGGCGGGTCTTTCTGTTTACGACCTCACGCAGGCGCCTCGAATAAGTTTCATTCGCATTTCGTTTTTATACTTGTATATATATATCTCTTCATCCCGATGATCGAGAGAGAGTGCCACCTTCTCTTCGTATAATTCCGTAGCTGGAGGGTCGTCTCCTCCTTAAGAATATTTCTATTCGTGCCAACGGAGGTTGCCAAGCTCCCTGGCGTTTTCGTTTGTTAAAGTATATAGCTTGTTAATACGTCGTATATACTTTCGTCGATACAGGAGGAGTACGGCTCCTTACCGACCATTGTGATATATATTTCATAGTTTTTATATGTGTTCAAGTCAAATTCTTTTGGTATCGTATCGTTAATGATCCTTCCGCAGGTTCACCTACGGAAACCTTGTTACGACTTTTACTTCCTCTAAATGATCAAGTTTGGTCATCTTCCCGGTAACATCGGCAATGCTTATCACATTGGCCGCGCACCAGTCCGAAGACCTCACTAAATCATTCAATCGGTAGTAGCGACGGGCGGTGTGTACAAAGGGCAGGGACGTAATCAACGCGAGCTTATGACTCGCGCTTACTGGGAATTCCTCGTTCATGGGGAATAATTGCAAGCCCCAATCCCTAGCACGAAGGAGGTTCAGCGGGTTACCCGGGCCTTTCGGCCAGGGAAAACACGCTGATTCCTTCAGTGTAGCGCGCGTGCGGCCCAGAACATCTAAGGGCATCACAGACCTGTTATTGCTCAATCTCGTGCGGCTAGAAGCCGCCTGTTCCTCTAAGAAGATTTGTTTGTACGTTGGTAGTAAAAACCCACCGACCGAAGCCGGGGGCCTTCGAGATACCATAAGTTACGTCTATTTAGCAGGCTAGAGTCTCGTTCGTTATCGGAATTAACCAGACAAATCGCTCCACCAACTAAGAACGGCCATGCACCACCACCCACCGAATCAAGAAAGAGCTATCAATCTGTCAATCCTTCCGGTGTCCGGGCCTGGTGAGGTTTCCCGTGTTGAGTCAAATTAAGCCGCAGGCTCCACTCCTGGTGGTGCCCTTCCGTCAATTCCTTTAAGTTTCAGCTTTGCAACCATACTTCCCCCGGAACCCAAAAGCTTTGGTTTCCCGGAAGCTGCCCGCCGAGTCATCGGAGGAACTTCGGCGGATCGCTGGCTGGCATCGTTTATGGTTAGAACTAGGGCGGTATCTGATCGCCTTCGAACCTCTAACTTTCGTTCTTGATTAATGAAAACATTTTTGGCAAATGCTTTCGCTTCTGTCCGTCTTGCGACGATCCAAGAATTTCACCTCTAACGTCGCAATACGAATGCCCCCATCTGTCCCTATTAATCATTACCTCGGGGCTCCGAAAACCAACAAAATAGAACCGAGGTCCTATTCCATTATTCCATGCACACAGTATTCAGGCGAAGGTAGCCTGCTTTAAGCACTCTAATTTGTTCAAAGTAAACGTATCGGCCCACCTCGACACTCAGTGAAGAGCACCGCGATGGGATATTAGTTGGACCGCCCGCGAGGAGCTAAGCCCACCGATAGGACGTACCACATAATGCCAGTTAAACACCGCGAGCGGTGAACCGACACTGTGACACACAGATTCAACTACGAGCTTTTTAACCGCAACAACTTTAATATACGCTATTGGAGCTGGAATTACCGCGGCTGCTGGCACCAGACTTGCCCTCCAATTGGTCCTCGTTAAAGGATTTAAAGTGTACTCATTCCGATTACGGGGCCTCGGATGAGTCCCGTATCGTTATTTTTCGTCACTACCTCCCCGTGCCGGGAGTGGGTAATTTGCGCGCCTGCTGCCTTCCTTGGATGTGGTAGCTGTTTCTCAGGCTCCCTCTCCGGAATCGAACCCTGATTCCCCGTTACCCGTTACAACCATGGTAGGCGCAGAACCTACCATCGACAGTTGATAAGGCAGACATTTGAAAGATGCGTCGCCGGTGCTAGATGACCATGCGATCAGCACAAAGTTATTCAGAGTCACCAAAACAAACGATGGACGGACAGACGAGCCATCCGCCACCGATTGGTTTTGATCTAATAAAAGCATTCCTACCATCTCTGGTCGGAATCTGTTTGCATGTATTAGCTCTAGAATTACCACAGTTATCCAAGTAAATGTAGGTATGATCTAAGAAACCATAACTGATTTAATGAGCCATTCGCGGTTTCACCTTAATGCGGCATGTACTGAGACATGCATGGCTTAATCTTTGAGACAAGCATATGACTACTGGCAGGATCAACCAGGGATCTTATTCGTATAACAATTCTTATAAATTTCGTTTAAGTTCTCTTCGTGTCGTAGGTGGGACGTAAGCACCGTACGACGAGACTTTTCGTTCTTAAGATAGATATATCTATAAAATATATCTCCTAGCGACGTTCGAGATACACCCATAGTTCAGTAATAATCTTCGAACGCCGCTCGCAGCCACTTTGTAATTCTCAACTCCACCTCCTCTCTTCTCTCTCTCTCTCTCTCTCATAGTCTTATATAAAATGTTTAGAATCGTACTTCTAAAGGAACATTTCCATAATGCTGTCTTCGTGTAAAAAGACTTATTAGAATATCTTAGCGGTAAAGCACGTATACGCACCTCACGCTGAACGAACAAGCGCGTATCCCAGTGCGTCGCGCTGGACATACCGTAAGAATATTCTTTCAATCGGTAGAACATTTTCGGCAGAAGACATACTACGCAAAGATAGTACGCTCCTACCGCCTCATCGGATACTTCTGCGAAAGCAGAAGTTTTTATAGAAAGCAGACGGTTATACTCTTTTGAATGAATCGATGCTCAGTTAGTACAAGCACACACGCATCTAACAATTTTTGTTAGAATACGTACACACAGGTCACCAGCTTCCCGACTCAGGGGAACCTTGCCACGATATTTGGTCATTACGTCCAGGACAGCGACCCGCGGCGCAGCAGTGTAGAGAAAAAACCAGAACGAGAACGGAGGAACAGTCGAGAAATAGCGTAAAATACACTAAGACTCGAGGAGCGGTGACTGAATTCTCAACCGAGGCCGTAGAATAGCCACGCGCTCAACGCTGTTCCGACCGAACCGTCCGGCTCGACGTCTCTCTTATAGATACGAAAGCGCCAGCCGGAAGGCCGGCGCCGGCCGGGCTAGCGGCCGCGCGCTTACGGTGCAAAACCTCCGTAGCAACGTACCGTTCGGAAGGGACGCTGGAACTTAGTCTCGCGAACGCTCGATCACTACTATACAAAGCCAATATCCAACCATCGAAATACATTACCAGACGTTTTATTAACATAATAGAAATGCATTTTTACCAAAAAATTAATTTTTTTTTTCACCGAAAAATTGCATCAGTAAACATACTCTTTTATCGAATACGGACAAAAAATAAGTTTATAATCAATTACAATACGTTAAAATAAGTAGAAATATGCAAAAAAATATATACCTTGTAACGTTAATTAACGAAAAAATTAGAAAAATATCCCAGTCGTGTCAGTTCGACGAACGCTAATTTTTTGAAAAAATCGATAAAAATGTTTAATCCCGACGTATTTAATAGAGATAGAACGATTCCCGTAAAAAAATTCATACCTTGTAACGCTTTTAAACGAATAAACTCGAAAAAACTTTTTCGCCCTCGGAATTTTTCTAAGTCCCAACGTACCGGCTCGGAATTTTTCTATGTTCCAACGACCGGTCGTGTCGGTCCAAACGTTTTTATATCCGTCTGCCGACGATATAAACGCTTAATCCCGACGTATTTTATCGAGTTATAACGATTTCTTGAAAAATATTCGTACGTTATAACGCTTTTTAACGAATTAATCGAAAAAGAGTGTTCGGTCCGAAAATTTTCTAAGTACGAACGACCGGCCGCATAGGTCCGTTTTTAAAAATCGTTCTCGGACGGAAATAAACCATTAATCCCGACGTATTTCGTCGAGTTACGTCGATTTATGCAAAAAAATTCATACCTTGTAACGCTTTTTAACGAATAAACTCGAAAAAACTTTTTCGCCCTCGGAATTTTTCTAAGTCCCAACGTACCGGCTCGGAATTTTTCTATGTTCCAACGACCGGTCGTGTCGGTCCAAACGTTTTTATATCCGTCTGCCGACGATATAAACGCTTAATCCCGACGTATTTTATCGAGTTATAACGATTTCTTGAAAAATATTCGTACGTTATAACGCTTTTTAACGAATTAATCGAAAAAGAGTGTTCGGTCCGAAAATTTTCTAAGTACGAACGACCGGCCGCATAGGTCCGTTTTTAAAAATCGTTCTCGGACGGAAATAAACCATTAATCCCGACGTATTTCGTCGAGTTACGTCGATTTATGCAAAAAAATTCATACCTTGTAACGCTTTTTAACGAATAAACTCGAAAAAACTTTTTCGCGCTCGGAATTTTTCTAAGTCCCAACGTACCGGCTCGGAATTTTTCTATGTTCCAACGACCGGTCGTGTCGGTCCAAACGTTTTTATATCCGTCTGCCGACGATATAAACGCTTAATCCCGACGTATTTTATCGAGTTATAACGATTTCTTGAAAAATATTCGTACGTTATAACGCTTTTTAACGAATTAATCGAAAAAGAGTGTTCGGTCCGAAAATTTTCTAAGTACGAACGACCGGCCGCATAGGTCCGTTTTTAAAAATCGTTCTCGGACGGAAATAAACCATTAATCCCGACGTATTTCGTCGAGTTACGTCGATTTATGCAAAAAAATTCATACCTTGTAACGCTTTTTAACGAATAAACTCGAAAAAACTTTTTCGCCCTCGGAATTTTTCTAAGTCCCAACGTACCGGCTCGGAATTTTTCTATGTTCCAACGACCGGTCGTGTCGGTCCAAACGTTTTTATATCCGTCTGCCGACGATATAAACGCTTAATCCCGACGTATTTTATCGAGTTATAACGATTTCTTGAAAAATATTCGTACGTTATAACGCTTTTTAACGAATTAATCGAAAAAGAGTGTTCGGTCCGAAAATTTTCTAAGTACGAACGACCGGCCGCATAGGTCCGTTTTTAAAAATCGTTCTCGGACGGAAATAAACCATTAATCCCGACGTATTTCGTCGAGTTACGTCGATTTATGCAAAAAAATTCATACCTTGTAACGCTTTTTAACGAATAAACTCGAAAAAACTTTTTCGCGCTCGGAATTTTTCTAAGTCCCAACGTACCGGCTCGGAATTTTTCTATGTTCCAACGACCGGTCGTGTCGGTCCAAACGTTTTTATATCCGTCTGCCGACGATATAAACGCTTAATCCCGACGTATTTTATCGAGTTATAACGATTTCTTGAAAAATATTCGTACCTTCTAACACTTTTTAACGAGTTATTTGGAGGGGATCTTTCGGCCTTTTCGTAGCGGTGCGAAAAAATTCTAAGTTCCAACGTCCCGGTCACGTTGGTCCGGAGGATGAAATTTTTTAAAAAAATAAAGTGAAATCGTTACGTTCGACTAGATTTCGTCGATACGTAACGATTTCACACAAAATTTCGATACGTTATAACGCTTTTTGGCGAGTTATTTCGAGTTGAACATTCGGTACTTTCGTAACGGGGCGAAAAAATTCTAAGTTCCAACGTCCCGGTCACGTTGGTCCGGAGGATGAAATTTTTTAAAAAAATAAAGTGAAATCGCTACTTTCGACTAGATTTCGTCGAAACGTAACGATTTCACGCAAAATTTCGATACGTTATAACGCTTTTTGGCGAGTTATTTCGAGTTGAACTTTCGGTACTTTCGTAACGGTGCGAAAAAATTCTAAGTTCCAACGTCCCGGTCACGTTGGTCCGGAGGATGAAATTTTTTAAAAAAATAAAGTGAAATCGCTACTTTCGACTAGATTTCGTCGAAACGTAACGATTTCACGCAAAATTTCGATACGTTATAACGCTTTTTGGCGAGTTATTTCGAGTTGAACTTTCGGTACTTTCGTAACGGTGCGAAAAAATTCTAAGTTCCAACGTCCCGGTCACGTTGGTCCGGAGGATGAAATTTTTTAAAAAAATAAAGTGAAATCGCTACTTTCGACTAGATTTCGTCGATACGTAACGATTTCACGCAAAATTTCGATACGTTATAACGCTTTTTAGCGAGTTATTTCGAGTTGAACTTTCGGTACTTTCGTAACGGTGCGAAAAAATTCTAAGTTCCAACGTCCCGGTCACGTTGGTCCGGAGGATGAAATTTTTTAAAAAAATAAAGTGAAATCGCTACTTTCGACTAGATTTCGTCGAAACGTAACGATTTCACGCAAAATTTCGATACGTTATAACGCTTTTTGGCGAGTTATTTCGAGTTGAACTTTCGGTACTTTCGTAACGGTGCGAAAAAATTCTAAGTTCCAACGTCCCGGTCACGTTGGTCCGGAGGATGAAATTTTTTAAAAAAATAAAGTGAAATCGCTACTTTCGACTAGATTTCGTCGAAACGTAACGATTTCACGCAAAATTTCGATACGTTATAACGCTTTTTGGCGAGTTATTTCGAGTTGAACTTTCGGTACTTTCGTAGCGGTGCGAAAAAATTCTAAGTTCCAACGTCCCGGTCACGTTGGTCCGGAGGATGAAATTTTTTAAAAAAATAAA
>NW_026099451.1:0-47526 GCF_024542735.1 Bombus huntii
TACAGATTTTCAGATTAGTTTCGAATAATACCAACACGCCCATGATAGTCAACACTATGCATAATACACTCCTAAAATGTTTCTACAAATATATTTGTCCGAATATTTTTGTCAGCTACTATATCCTAACCACGATTTATTAAACAATATATAGATTTAAAAAAGAATATATAACGATATTACTTGTTTAGGCTAGATTGGTTTAACTTGTATAGTTTTAGTAACTGTGTAAGATCAAACAAGAACTTATCGTTAGTTTGGCGAGATTTGATTACACGAAGCAACATAATTGCTTTGAAACTCAGGACAGAAAACAATGTCAACCGGTAGACGCGTTTGTCTGGTGAACGTGTAACGCGTGAATAATAGATAGCGACAATCACGCGAACGCTAGTTACAGCTGACTTGGCTTACATTGTAGCATTCAAACTAGAGTATACGAGCCGTAAGCACTATTGAAAGTTCAAAGGCCGACTAGTGAGCTTCATCCTATCTCATTTTTTAATCAGGCGATGGATCGACGAATCGTATTGATTTCGAGGATTATTATAGTTCTGTGGAAATTTTAAAGCGCGGTTTGTCTAATCTTGTCTCGTTAGCTACAGACTCTTTGGCGAGCAGCCTGAAACTTGATCCAGTTTCGAGAAAATGAAAAATTCGTTTCTTCTCTTTGCTTCCCTGTTCCTTCTTTCCTCCTTTTTCCCTTTTTACATCGCGTTAAGACCCGTTAAATAATATTGACTGCCGTGGACGCTGGCTGAGAAGTGCACTTTATAACTAGCTTTAAAATCACTGACGTCGATGAGGACAAAGGTAAGTTAGAGGGTCATTTATCTGAGCTGGTGTTATTCGACCTGAACTCTGCAGCTTTTCACAGTTTCTTTCGTTTTTCTTTTAAGAGCAGAGATGTTAACTGGTCTCTTGTTACGTGTAAGAAAGTACGTGTATGTACTAAAGCTTATTTATCACCAATTGGTTGCTCAAAGTCGAGATATACATACCTATATTATATTAATACGTTACAGAAGATTACGCGTTAGTTAGCTTATGAGAATTTATAGTGTGTCACAGATCACAAAAGCAGAATGACTACTTTTTCATAAACGATATATGTATATGAATTGAAAGTTTAACTATTACGTCACATACTTCTCTCGATAAACGTCGTCGAGTGCATATTGTTAAAGAATATTAGCCATTTGAATTCAATAGTTTCGAAGATACTAATGCTTCTGTGAAGTTTTTGCAGGCTGTTAATTTTTTATTCAGATACTACAAATTTTAAATAACTTCGATTAGAAATAAAAATCACATTACATTAACGCGTAGAATGTAACGTAACGTAGATAATGTAAATATAAATTATATTACAAGGACAATACGGTAATTGTAGGTAATGTGAAACATTCTGGTTAAAATTGCATCCTTTGAAGGCTAGGACACACAGTACTTACGAAGTAGATTAAGTAGCAAATGGGGTACTTAAGAAAATTCATGTTGTCATTGTTTAATAAACATCTTCAGCTAATAGCTTTCTGCAAAAGCTGGTTTAAGTTATGCTAGCTTATTCCTTATTAATTGCAATTATATTGTTCGTATCTCCTAGAGGATTAACAATCCATTTTTATAATGGATAATAAAAGTAAATTCCTATTAGGTTGTCCCAAGTTTCTTTCGCTTTATAAAGAAATGACAGTTATGTTATTCTATATTATTTTATATTAAATTGGAAAAGTGCTAAAATATTTGATAAAAATGTTAAGAAATTCTGATATTGATTTAAGCGTATCGATTTATCTGCTCTTCACATATTTGATCAAACAGAAATTGTTAATTATGATTTCCACTTAAAAGCGGATTGCATATTATGAGGATAAATTATCAAATTCATCTCTAATATACACATTAGAGAATCATTCATAGCCGTAATCCTGTTTACCGCTAACATTCCTGGTACTCAATCATTCATTAGGAGACTGCTCTAGCCGCACAGAATACACCTGTAAATAATTAATCGCCATTAATATTCCATCGACTTTTGAAAATCCCTCATGTGATCTATTTCATGCGATGAGAATATGTATAAATTGAGATTGTGATCGACCATCCTCAGTCGGATAAATCGAGTGATTCAAATTATAACACAAAAAAAAGTTAAAACTAGTTACATTATCTTTTTCAATTTTTATGTATTATTTGGCGGAAGAAACTTTGGTAATTAGTAAGTAAAGTTCACCTCCTTAATGTTAATGATTTTAATATGTTATTAAGCTCAAAGTTCTAAGGAATTTTCTATATATATATACATATACATAACTGTGTGCGTATATATATAATATACGTATAACAGCCAAAGTTCAGCTCTCAAGTGTACGCAAAACTTTTATGTTCATTTTACGCTATACCAGTATGTTTCATGAATTTGTTTGCTAACAGTATCGAAACAAATAACAAGCAGAGGACGAGCTATTCATGAATTGTTTTGCCAGCGTGTACGCTCCCAATATTTTCTATTTGAGAAAACATACTTGTTGCTATTGCAACTACAAATATTTTTACAGTCGACGCTTTTGCCGTGAATCATTGGCTAACATGTAAAATCGAGAAAAAACATGGTTTATTGTGATGGAAATGTGGAAAACCGCAAAACCGATATAGAAGGGAAAATAAAGGAAAGGAAGGTAGGGATAAGTAGAAGCTTGGGGCCAAGTTTAATTCACTGAAACCGAGCTGCTTGTATTATCACAAAACAAAATTGCCAGTACGTCATTTCCGTACTCTCGTCCTCGCGAAAATGGTTTTGCTCGTGAAGAAAAAAACGAAGAGACAGGGAAGAGAGGAAAAAGCAAACGGAGAGCGCTTTTAAAAAGCTGGCGAACCGTGTGTTACCACAACGAGACACGCGGTGCTATTTGTCGCTTTAAATTGTGTCGCAACTCGTTTTTGAGATCTTTGCCAGGGATGCGTTAAAACACGCTGCAAATATATTTCTGGCTTTTCTGGGGTTTAACTGAAATATGACAAATAACGTTGTAAAACATATGTACTTATGACTTACAGAGTAATTGAGTGTACAAAATATAATAGCCAGCGATTTAGGGCTTTAAAAGATCAAAAGAAAAGAAAAGAAAAGAAAAGAAAAGAAAAGAAAAGAAAAGAAAAGAAAAGAAAAGAAAAGAAAAGAAAAGAAAAGAAAAGAAAAGAAAAGAAAAGAAAAGAAAAGAAAAGAAAAGAAAAGAAAAGAAAAGAAAAGAAAAGAAAAGAAAAGAAAAGAAAAGAAAAGAAAAGAAAAGAAAAGAAAAGAAAAGAAAAGAAAAGAAAAGAAAAGAAAAGAAAAGAAAAGAAAAGAAAAGAAAAGAAAAGAAAAGAAAAGAAAAGAAAAGAAAAGAAAAGAAAAGAAAAGAAAAGAAAAGAAAAGAAAAGAAAAGAAGAAAGATAATATGTTGCGGCAGTTTAAGTCGATCTAAGAAAATAGATAACGGGAGGGGGGGGGGGGGAGGGCAAAGCTAGTTAATCTGGAAAGAATCCAAGCGTCAATTTCAAGCATTTACAGAGAATCAAGCGGGCTGGTTAAGGTCGTGAGTTGAGCAATTATCCCGCGTTAGGTTCAATCAGGTTAGTCCCACGCGAAATTGATCCAACCATGCGAAAACGAGTGTATTCTGATTTCTGTTGCAGATACTTTTGGATTGTTCATTTGTTTCCGCTTGTCATCGAAATTTTTTACCAACAATGAACGTGTACGTGAAAGCACTCATAATTGCGGCAATCATAATAGTGTCGGTTCTTCTTTATATTTTCCAGTTTGTAAAGATTGGTAAGTTGATACTGATTAATTATGCGATCGAAATCCTATATAATGGCTACAAAAAATATTTGCATCATTATTCTCGTTTCCTAATGAATCGCTGTTTTAATCAAGTTTTATATTGCATCAAATTTCTGTAGTTACACGAAAGTACTAAATTATAGAAAACTTGATATACACGGATTTAATTAATTGATAAATTAGCCAATATATAGGCATTATTATTTATTATATTATATATTATAGGCATTATATATTAGTAATGTATATATACACTTTTGAATTTTAGCCTTCTTAGCCTTCTATTCTTATATCCTTTAAACGTGATTTCAAGCTACAAGCTACTTTAACTCAAATAGCTCGATTTCAAGTTCTAACGTATACTGTAAAGCACACTTGCGAAGTGAAACAGTAAACACGATATGAAAACTCTCTCCCCAGTAAGAAATCGAATATCCAATTTCAATCGTGCTTCATCGATGAAGCATCAATGCTACGTAAAAGCATCGTGGCAGCCGCAATGCGGATCCGTTGAACAAAAATTTCCTGGCGCGATCGTTTTCGTAACGCTATTAGCCGTTTCAGTATCAGGGATGTTTTAAAAATCCGTATCGGATTGTACCATGAAGCGCAATAGCGCTTCGTTTATTTATTTACGAGAAGTGCCGATCAACTCGATTGCACTGCTCTTTTTTTTTTGTCGAAACATACCGTTCAACGCGTTCACGCTTCACTTCATCAGCTATATCAGAAACGTTACACTAAAGAGTCAAAAGGTTGCCAAATATTCGTGCTTTACCTTTTGTTTGTGTGACGTTCTGTAATTGGTTTTCCAATTCAAGAGGTAATTTATACATTAGTTTTTTCTTTATTTGGTTTACGATTATTTGAAAGAAAAGTAATTACGAGAGGAAACTCTGATAGACTAGCGGCAAGCTACGTTCGGAACCGAGCGCGTTGTGAATTGACAATCGTAACCAAACATCGCGACACAGTTCACCACACTACGTGTACAGCATGATCACGCTGAGTGGCGTTGAAACGGTTAACGTAACTGCGCGTACGACCGCCGAATGGCAAAGATATTGAAGCTGAGAATCGTTTTCAGATGTTACAAACAGCTGTGTTGACTTTCAAGGAGAAACCATTCGACATGATCTTACGTTTGAGCCGGGACCTTCGGTTTGCAGTTTCTGCACCTGCTATAATTCGAGGCTGAAGTGGTGCCAGTCGATCGTATGCGACCCGCCCGTAGTGAGTATATGCTCATTACTTAAACACTTAACACAACCAGAGAGAAACTAAAGCACACCGTTAACGCTTGCACGCTGGTCGTTAAAGCACATGCTACGCGAATAGGGTACACAACGATTCATCTAACTTGCCTTGAATTACTTTTACAAAGAGAAACATGGACAGGAATAATTTTTTGTTACGAGTCGTTTAATTTATTCGTTCGTTAGAACGATTGGTCTGACAAATTCAAAGTCTTGTTCCGTATAAATATTTTTAAACAAGTACGTCATAAGCTTTGTATATTTTTTTTATCGCAACGAAACTGTTCAGAGAAATGTTGAAATTATTAATTACAAAAGAAGACATTTACGTTGTAAAAATGTTAGCGAAAACATTTGTGAAAAAGTTACTTTGTTATAAATTCTACAAAAAGAAATATTGAAAATCACGCGCCATTTATTCAGTTGCACGTATGAAAAGTATTTTGCATTCGCGCAAAAGAATCCCTTAAGGATACATATTTTATAATAATTGGAGTGTCAAAGTTATTACGCGGATTGGCGTATACGTGCCTTTTAATGAAACTAGGTTATTCATTTGTTATTCGTTCCTAACTTTCAACTTTATGATTTTTGCGGAATAAAATTTTATATTCCGGTTCAGTTTATAAATGATTCATTTTGAATTTAATAAAATTAGAGTTACAGCAGTGCAATTTAATAAAGAACAAATAATCATTTGTACTTTATTAAAATGTTCTTTTAGCGTCTCGTTTTAATATTTCTCTAATAATATTTTGTTAACCGTTATATTTAAATGAAGGTTTTCAAAGCAGAGACGTACTTTAACGTAGGAAATGGACGTACATTTATAATGAGAGTTCAGAAGCAAAAATATTTCATACAAAAATAAATATTCCCCATGTAAATAGGTGTAAATAGCTACGTTATGACTTTTATATGTATCTAACGTTTTTCCATGCAAGCTAACGTATATTTGCTTCTTCGCTTCTTCGCTTCTGAGTAGTAAAACCTGGCATTCATGCGGTTGATAGGTAGTTACGCGCTGACAACGAAAAACATAAAATGAATAAAAAGCATGAGCCATCCTATAAAAAAAATAAAGCTGCTTTTATCTTTCATTATATATTCGTCAGAATATTGTTAATAAATATTTAAGTTCAGATTTCAGCTTAAATAAATGCATAGGATTGGACATTTATTTATATATGTATCTGTGAACGCTTTTTGACATAAAATTTTTATAACGACTAAAATGACATATTCCGATATTAAATTAATTTGATGAGAATAAAAACTGAATTTTTTAAACGAGATTTTGTATGAAGTTACATTTATTGGGAAAAATTCATTCTTTTATAATATGATAAAACGAGACTCATAGTCTGTATAAATCATTTCATGGAATATTATGTGTATGTACATGTGTTCTACGCTTTTATTATAAAAATGCTAAATGAACATAACGATCAAACGCATCGACAAATGCATTGAACATATCGATTGTTATTTTGAAAAATTGATTATCTTTTATTTGTTTCGAACTACAAATTGATTGAGACATTCGTGTTTGCTAAATTGCGAATTTAACGCAATGAAGTCGTCTGAATCCCTTGCGAGCATGTAAATATAGCGTCGAATTAACAGGTCAATTACTTGAGGTTGGAACTGAAAGAAAGAGAAAGATGGAGGAGGTCTTGCCTTTGAATGCTGGACACTTCTAAAGCCCACAGTTCGCTGAAATTGCCAGAGAATTCAATTAAATGGCAAATTAAACCATTGAACTGAATTTGTTTCCAATCGTGAGCTTGGAGGTTCTACCCTTTGAATTTTTAAACCAGTCACCCTTCTTTTGTACGTATGGTAACGAATATAATTCATAAACTAATGAAGTGTGTAATTCAATTGAAAGCTCTTTTCACTGAATCCAGTTTAGACTAAGAAAAATGATATAATAACGAAATTATCAATTTACAATTTATAGAGCGTATACTTTATTCGAAAGTGAAGTTTATTACTGCAAATATTAGTTGGCTATTTATAGCCTGTTTGAAAAGGTGATTTAATTTCGATTGATTTTCGATAAGTTTTTGTTGGTTTACTCAGGTTAATTAATCTCCAATAAAATAGAAATACCAATCCGGTAGTATAATTGCTTTCTTGCTTATTACCTTTTTACTAATTAGCGATGCACGATTCCAGACCAGTAAATATTTTTCCATCGGGAGAAGTCAGGTCGAGAGATGCAAGATTTATACGCTCGTTCTGTCAGTTATCCCAGTGTCTGTTACGCGATAGAAAATGAACGAACTGAATAATAAATGCATTATCGGCATGAAGATTGCTTGATGTAGGCCACCGCTTTTTTTTCTATCCTTCCGATACCATTTTTCTTTTTTTTTCTTCTTTTTTTTCTTTTTTTTTTTTCTTTTTTTTTCTTTTTTTTTTCTTTTTTTTTTTTTTTTTGCGAAACACTTTGCTAGTCGTGAGAAGCAGCAATTCGGTAATACGAGCGGTAATACGAGCGGTAATACGAGACAAAGCGATTCAGAACTCGAATTCATTTGTTGGAACGACGCCATGGGCAAAAGTAGATAATGGAAAACTTTCTTCCAAAGACCATTTGATAGCGCCGACGTAATCAAGAGTGTGACGATATTGCCAGAGACGTTTCTGCAAATAGAAGACTAACTTATTTACGAATTGCCGTAACACGATTGCCGCTGGTAGTATGGTTAGTAATCGCTTTATTGAATTTTCGCTTGATGTGACATCGTCGAGAGTTTCTAGCGAAATTCTTCTCCCTGTAAAACTATGTTTCTACAGCAATGGCTGTAATTTTCGAGTTACCGTTTGCGAAGAAATCTTTTTCTTTGTTACGTGTAATAGATTATTTTTAAGTTTTAAGTTTTAAATTACATTGGTAACCTTCTATAATTTATTACTCGAAGGTGGTAATTTTTTCTTAAATAGTTTGTTTTTCCTATAATTTATTATAATATATTTTACTACAGAATCCTCAAAAACATGATGTATGTATATATATCCTGAAATATTATCAGTCTATTGTCAAGTTATAGAACATTATGGAAATTGCCAATTAAAGTCATAAAAAACAAAAAATAAGGAAGTTCGTTAAAATATGTGATTTTCCAATCAAGATATAGAATTTATTCGAGTAATATAGATTACGGTAGAGATGGTGACGGTAACAATGAGTGGACTGATTCTTCGTGCGAAAACAAATTGGAAGCGCAGAGCGATGTATTGTTTCAGCGAATATCGATTTTAAAGCACGGTTTTAAAGTACGTGTGCGTTTGACTAGGTGTGTTAATTAATATTGCTGTCTGATTTTCGATATGTAAATACAATATCTACATATCTTTAAACTTATGATAATTGAACTAACAATTATTTTAAATTTAAATTAAACATGATAATTGAACTAACAATTTTTTTAAATTTAAATTAATATTTATCCTTTTAAATGCAACAATTTTTTTTAATAATAACTTCACGCGTAAGTCAGCTGCGCACATATTTGATCGTTCTTTAAAGCTTGAATCTCTGCGAAGAGAAAAAATCTTTCAACCAACAAGAACTGGTTCTACGTTTTCTATCCATTTCCTTCCAGATAAATCTCTCTATCTAAAATCCTTATTTCCGTATTTCCTTGAAAAGGTTAAAGTCGTTTTGTATAAAATCCAACGTAGAGAAGAAGGAAGATCCGCAAAAGATTCTTTCAGCTTTACCTATGTTTGAGCTCGAATCAAAGCAATCCTATTCCCAATAGGGTGACTATGCGTTTAACTTCTCATAGAATCTCTCTGATTCCGTGTGATACCTTCGGTGTTTTTGAAGTATGTAATTGATGTCGTAACGTCGACGCTTTGCAGTGCGAATTCAATTTTGAGTTGCAATTTCCCTGTTTGCGTGGCAAAAGCATAAAATCGATAAACACGTTTTCTTTGCCGATGGCGCACTGTAAATATAAATATTTGAATAAATATCGCGAATTTCATGTTGCTAAAAGATTTATACTATTTATTCGTAAATAACTGTTGGATATGTTTAAGTTGAAACCACTGCATTAGGTCTTTTTTCTTGTTTAAAATTATTTGTATTGGTAAATTGAATGAAAGTTCTAACATGTAATTTGTTCTTCTCTTATAAATAGTTTACGGAGGATAAAGCGTGGGTAACTCACGACTGTCGCGATCATGACACTATACATACCTATGTATAGCACGTATACTAAGCTAACTAAAATAGCAAGTCAGAGAAATGGAAACTTAGGAAAATCTAAAGGAAGATAAAACGTTCGAGCCTTGCCAGGAATATAAGATGCTAAGTAATCTTCCTAAGTAATCTCCTCCAGCTTTTTCTAGTTTGATCAATAATTATTAGTACATGTTAGGAAAATAAATAGAATTTTTGTTCTCAAGCGAGGTATAATTTAAATTTTGTATGTACACAAAAATGTTAAATATCTGTAATAAACATGGTATAATCAATTTTTTTACATAAAATTATATTGTATAGGCTATTGTTATTTAAACATTTTAAATTGGATGAAGGAAAAAAATGACGCAAATAAAACGTAGGACATTTTAATTAAAGAGACTAATATAGAGATTTATCTACTTAACTGTGATTAAATCATCTCCACTTAACGCTCTACCTCTTCTATTAATTATGCTTCGTTAAACTATGATTACAGAGGATGGGTTTTTTGATAAAATGACATTCTGACAAATATATATAGATCGATATATATATAGATATAGATAGACAAATATATAGATTCTTACAACAGTAGTTATGAATGAACAGTAGTTATTGTATCAATTCCGTTCTTCAGAAGCTTCATTTGTGAAAAGACAATTCGCCAGAATATGGATTCACTGTAGTTATAGCTGTAGGATTTCAATCTAGTTGACAGACTTGCTTTACGTAGAGAATATCTGTCTCTTGTTCTACCTTATCGCGATTCTCTCCTCATCTTATACGCTTTGTCGAGCAAAGTAATATTGGCATATATCTCGGCTCTGGTTACAATCATTAGTTTCCGCCTAAACGGTTAGAATCACATAGCTCGCGCTCTACTCTCGTTTATTCAACATTCAGGCCATATGGTCGCATGCGACGAGTTTTATGTTAATTCCGACCGATTACAATACCTTTCTTTCGTTTACAAGGAACGACGAGACTGGCAGTTGCGTGATTTCCAATGCAAAAGCCGCGATATCTGCACGATAACCTAACCTCAACCGATTTTGTTGTACTATTCTTATGTGGACTTCGTTTGTACCACAACTTCGTCGTAACAAAAATAGAATACGTAGAACACGGCATTCCGTTATGCGATATTGTCGATTCCTAACATCCGAAAAATCAGAGATAATTTTTTCCCTACAGTTGTACATTTGTGTGAAAAATTACGAACGTAAAGTTGTTTGGTGCATGCACAGTCCTCCCCTCCCCTGCATTTGCGTGGACATGCTAGAAAGATTCACTTTTCCACGGTGAAACTGTATGAAATGTATTATAATTTCATTTTTACAAAGGTCGAACATCCTACTATGCATAAATTTAATATTAATATAAGCAGGTTTCGTGTTAAGTATTACATCTGACGTATAAGCACACGTGTGTACGAGCCTTGGTTTTAAATGTCTTATAGTAGACACCGAAAAGATTATTCAGTTGGATATCTGACTCAACATCAATATTTTACTAGGAGATAACATGTTAAGAACACGTTGGTGGATGGCATGGGAGATGATGAATGAAGACATACTTCTGTGAGATACATAAAATAGTAGTCAGAACGTATTTTGGCGCTTGGGGACAGCAACAGCTGGTGATACTGTCATACACCTCCATTTATAAACTTTCGAAAATCGATGTGACCTTCAAACTTTAGTGTATTCTGTTTCACAGCACAAAATGTTTCCGAAACGTACGTTTATTGTTACAATGAACTTGACTAATGGCTCTGAAATACTATCCTTGAAAAAACAATGGGGGAATTGGAGCAAAAAAAAGAAGGAAATAAACAAAGACCTTGTTGGTTCGTAAAAATAAAATATGCTACAGGAAAAACTTTTTCCAACGGATTGAGATGCGACGAGCTTTAAAAGCTATGACGCGAATCGAGCGTTTGTCTACAAGAGCGCATTTTCGGTGGATATATAGATATACATGTATATGTGACGAAATATACTAAAGCAATATTGACCCTTTGTCGCTGAAAGTATCAAACTACAAAACTTCCTTTCAAATTTTCAGAATAAGGAAATCAGGATCATGATAAATAATTGGAACATAATTAAAAATAATATATCTTCTCTATAAGATAATGAATACATTGGTTCATTTAATTTTTATGGATATTCAAACGCTTCTGTGAAATAAAACGTCAAGATTATAGAGTATAAAATTCATAGCTATGAAATAACTAAAACTCTGATGTATTATTAAAAATATACGTTAGGTTGTATGTAGTGATACATACAAAGATTACATGTACAAACCCATAATTAACACAATGCTACCGCAACCATTCTGCAATCTACCTTGCCCAAAACACTCTTCCAGTCACCTCCAAACTCTTCAATTCTCTCCACCTAATCACCCACAAACCATTCACAAACATGCAATTCTCGACAAAAGAAGAACTTATCGTCAGTTGTCCTTAACATCTCGTTCATTCATTTGGTCCCTATCCCCCTATTTCCTCCCACCGTGATGATCGCACTACATTTTTCCACATTTTCTACATTTTTCTCTATTCTATTCTCTGGATGACCTGAATTCTCGAGCAGTCGAGTGACGATTGATCTGTACAATTGATCGATTTCTTTTTACTACAGCCATGCAGAAAATTTCGCCTTGGAAAAGAATGTTGTGATTTCGAATGCCTCGATCACCTGAAGAACGTTACCGGAAGTGGTAAAATTTATGTCCTTGAGTATAAGAAATCCTCCAGCTCCTCGACTCAGCGACAAACGCTACTCTGGGTGATGAGCGTAATGGTGCTATTGCGGCTTGTTTAATTTTTCAACAAGGATCCAGATGGCGCCGTTGACGGAATTCTTTCGCTATAAACGTCAACGATCAACATCAGCCATCAGGCAATTTCATATTTGTGACTTATTTCTTCTGTGTTATTTCTTCTAATTTTATTGTTAGTTCTTCAATTTGTATTCCAAAAGATTGAACTCTTTTTACGTGCGTGTGTGTTTTTCTTTTTTTTGTAACTCGTCGAGTTGCAATTCTAATTTTTGCACTTCCTCCTTCATGTCCTCTATGTGTTTCTCGAACTCTTGTGTCGTCCTGTCTTTGTCGGAACATTCTACTTGAAGATCAGCGAGTTGATGCTCGGGATCGTAATTCAATTTTTGGTCGTTAGCAGTAATAAGCTCACGTAACTTCACTTTTGAACTTGATCTTGTTTGGTCTTGATTGTGTTTTCGTGGTGCTTGTGGTGTTCTAAAAGTAATCGTCACGTTGCTTGCATTTTTAGTGCACATTGATACACTGCACTCTGCAGTTCTCCTATTTTCAAACTTGCTTCATTTAAGGTAACTTTATGAATTTCCGATTGATGCTTTAACATTTGATGTAAGTCTTCTATTGCTGTTTCACGTTCTTTCAACTGTTCATTAAATTCGTTGTTTAGCATATCCACTCGAGAAATTCCGAGTTCTTGAGCATCGTTTCTTCTTTTAGAAATTTGGCCTATTTTCTCTCGCCTGCTGCTACATGTTGCTGTCATTTTATCAACTTCTTTCTTCTTTTTTTTTCTTTTTTTTTTTTTTCTTGAACTTAAAATCTTGATTTAAGGTTTGTGTTTCACTATATGATTTATTATTATTAACTAGTTCAACATTATTTTCAGTAGATTTTTTTTTCGCGTGATTTTTATACTTATTTAAATAGTTTTACACGAACAAATGCATCGTACGTCAGATATACCATTTTTAATAAATTGTCGCCTTTACAACTCGAGTTACCTCTGAACGAGTCGCATGATTGATCAATAAGCCATGAGTAATTATGCAAATTCAGTTTTTTTTTCATCTATCTATCTGAATATTATAACAAAGACTTTACATTGAATATTTTATTAAAATTGTAAGTTTTTCATAAACGCTTCAAAATCCACAGTCTATTGATCAACTCCTCTATCCTTTCTCTTTCTCCTCACTAAAATAGATAAATTCCTAATGTAGTTTGTGGATAATATTTTTTTTTTTTTTTTTTTTTTTTTCTAAAGCAAATCACATTTATCATCTGATATATTTTTTGAAATAATTTCTGTCTGTACATTTTCTTCTTTTCCCTTACTCCTCTTTCTCTTTCTAATGAATTCTTTTTATTCCGTAAAATAGTTTTTGTATATTCAATTTTGTTAAGTGCAATCCTTATTTCTGATAACTTACTTTTATTAGATAATTCTTGTGAATCTTCTACTACATCTTCCATATCATTTTGAGTTCGGCTTCTACCTTCAGTAAATTTAATATCTTGAACCGTATCATTAATTTCAATAGCTCTTTCGGTATCAAGTTTTTTTTTTTTTTTTTTTATTTATTTGTTGAAATTACAATCAATTCTCGCGTTGGGAATTTTCAGTAATTTTTCTGGCGTGGCGCAGTGACATGGCTGTTTATTTACAATAAGTTAATACTTATTATAGATAGGTATAATTTATAAGTATTATAAGTTCGGTATCAAGTAAATCGCACTTATTATTTAATATACCTTTTGAATTGACTTCTGTCTCTGTAGTTTCTTCTTCTGTATCTTCTTCGAGTTTTCTTCGTTCTTCTAATCCACCCTTCTCATTTTCTAGGATCTTCCTTGGTGTTACGCCGCCTAAAACATCTGCACGCCAGCCCGCGCCAGCTCGCACCACCGGACAACAACCAGCCTGCGTAACGTCACTTCGACCCTCAATAAACCTAAGGACCCACCATAACTTTCACTTCCCTGTAGTGTTTCGCCATGTGTCTTCAATCCGTTTGTCTTGAAGAATTTCTAAAGCTTAAAAATATTCTCGAAACACAGTCGGTTTTTAGAGAGGTCCTTGGGTTTATTAGACGTACTTAAAACACGGAGAAAGCGGGTATGCACCCATTAGGAAAATCCGAATAGCCCTCTAATAAAACAAGCTATGTTTTCCTCACGCACACAGTCATCTATCCACCACGATGGTAGGAGACTTCCTACTCATCCCTTCGAGCAGTAGTGCAGGTCATGACCAATCGACACCGCGGTTCGTTACCCTCACTTTTCCTAACGAAAGTGGGGACAACGAATCCGCGTTCTTTAGGCACAGGGGCATACCCACACCGAACTTTTCTTCTGTATTAGAAAAAGAGCGACAGTCAGTCTAAAAACTAACGCCTAACGCGGCAGTCTACACATAGCGCGAGAGTCGCATACTTTACGAAAATCTTTTGTCGGTTCTCGGTGTTGTCGAACATACATCTTCTCTCCTAAATATATTATAGTGCTAAGTACATTAATACATTAATCTCCATTATAAGAGCCCTGCTCTAGCGTACATATCTATCACATCTTCGTGCGACAAGTTGTTAACTATTTATTTCTCTACGTCAGTGTAATCTGTAAAGTGTTGGAAATATATAATTTATAATTCAGTGAATCACAGTGTTATACAAACTCAATCACCCCTATTATCTCAACGGAAATCAGGGGATCGATCAATTCGTGGTGTCGATTGATATAATCGTACGACCCCCGTTGACGTCTCTCCTCGCGGTTACGTCTCCCCGCAATTGGTCGGAATTTACACTTGTATTTTCATCTTCTTTAACTTCGACTTTATCCGATCTCCTAGGTCTGCCTCTATGTTTCGCTTCATCAGTTGCTATTACACCCGTTACTGCATTATCATTTTCTACAGATTTATACCTATCGCTATCACTAGCTGTGTTCGTTAAAAGAACTTGCCTTCGTTGACGAACTTATCAGTTGTTTCGTTTTCACTATCTGAAATTGATTTTTGTTTAACACCTCTTTTTTCTTCTTTGGCAAATTTATTTTCTACATTTTCCGATGCCTTTTGTTTATTAATTATTTCAGACTTGTCTTCGATTAATTTCGTCTTTAAAGCGCTTCGCAAAATTTTATTTGTGTTTGATTGTCTGGTTTGATTATAAACAATTTCTTCAAATTTTGGCGAAGTAGCAGGCTTTGCAGCAACATTATAACGACTGCTCCGTTTACTACTATCTAACATAGATGGAGATGGATTCTTGTCATCTTTATTCTCTAAAGACTTCTCTTGTGTATTAGCATCTAAATTTCTCGACATAAGATCTGCTGAAGTTTTTTATTCTGTAGTGTCACACGCATTTTTCGCTGTCATCATTTGGTCTTCTTCTATAAGCAAATGTTCATTATTGTAAGCATTATCTCTTGCTTTTTGTATGGATTCTAATGATATATTTTGTTCAACGTTGTCTATTGATTTTGTATCATTTTCAGCAGTTGATTTACTAACTGCTTCTAATTCCTTCGTTTCAATTTGGTTTTCTTTATTTGTATCGCCGTCCAAAATATTTCTCATTGAAATATTATCCTTCTTGTTATGATCTTTTTCTGCTTCTCCTAAACTTTTACTTTTTTTGTCGAACCGTTCTTGTAAATTTTGAGTATCTTGTGACGAAGATGGTGACAAATCATTATACAATACTGCAATATCTTCTTTCCTTCGTTTCACAGACTCTTTCTGGTATTCTGTTGAGCTATTGACATCAAACATTAAGTCTGTTTTAATGAAAATATAATCCTGTGAAGCGGTGTCAATTGATACTTTCTTTTCATAAGAATTTTCTACATTAGACTGCAATTCTTTTGAAAATTCTTTCAAAACCATTTCTTCATTTCCTACAGTAACGTCTGTTTTCTCCAAGCTTTTGTTCAAATTATTAGAAACTAAACTACCCTGATAACTCCGACTAGTCGCTGCTTTAATAGTCTCCTTTAACAGTTTTCTTAACTTGATTTCGTTCTGCTTCTGCATAGCGTCTAGTATGGCCCGAATACTTGGATCCACACCAGTAGCCATAGCCAAGCCGGTGAAAATTATCCTTTGTTCCGTGGTATATATAGGGTAAAACGAATGGTAGACCGCAGCATAGTGGTTTCCAACGATCCACACTTGTTCTAATTCCTCACTCAACGTCTTTCGTGTCCATTGACGTAGAAAAAAGTAAGTTATTGTAATATCGGAATATATTAAAGGTGTAATTTTGTCCGATTAATTATAATTTATTAATAATGGATTGAAAATACAGATATTACAGACAGAAAATACAGACAGAGAAACGATGTTTGATTAACAGGAAAACTAAATGCAACGCTCGTATTTACATCAAATAACTTGACAACTATTTGGTAACTCTCTCTCTCTCTCTCTCTCTCTCTCTCTCTCTCTCACTAGCAACTCTAACACTCGACAACACTCGCAACTCAATTCTAACGACTCTATGCTTCGACGTCTCGATCAACTCTGAACCTCGCCAATGCATTCCTGCTCGGTCCTGCACGCACACACACGCACACACACACACACTCACACACACACACACACACACACACACACACACACACACACACACACACACACACACACACACACACACACACACACACACACTCACACACACACACACACACACTTTTCGGCTCACATACTCTGGCCTCTCGATTGCCACTCCTTGAAATATGAAACCGTACTTCTGTTTTGACGCTGCTTATCTTTTCTCGCGTCACTGTTACTAGGCGCTCTTGGATGTAAACAAACCACAAAAAGACGGCGTACACGGTGTTTTCTAATTTCAGCCGATCTCCAATCAAAGCTATTCTACGATATTACATTATCGTATAATAATAAGCTTTTAATCGTTTAATAATAACTCGTCAAGTAGAAATTCCACACGAAGCATTGTGAAGAATAATACTTGAAGAAGATCTATGTTCTTACGAGATTGGCTGTCTACAAGAACTTTGTTGGATAGATTGTATCGTTTGACGAAAATTTTATTGTTGAAAGTTAAGAAAGTTGGAAAGAAAACCCACGCTGTCTCGAAGATGTCTTGTTTTTCAGATGCTGTAAATTGACAAATAACTAGATATTAGTATTGACATTATTTGATGTCATATCTGACCTTAAAGTATAAATAAAATCAATCTAGGAATTAATGAAATTTCAAACATTTTTTCTAAGAAAACAGAAGTTTCGTTCCTCCTAATGAGTATCACATGATGCAATAGAAAAATAATTTGACATTGAAAATCGTGTCAAGATCAATTTCGAAGCTATAAAATCGTCTTAAAAAAACGCTGTGATAAAAAATTTTTTGACACCTTGTACAAAGGTGTATATCAACGTAAGTGTACCTGTATGTCTATATTCGAGATTATTTATCTATTCAAGATAGCAAAGTAAAAATACTATATAGAGGATTTAATTAATGTGTGGATCAACGTATGTATCACTATATGTAACAATAATATTGACTGTATATGTACGTGTGTAATAAAAGATTTCCGGTTTACAATGTTTACGATACTGATATAAAAATACCATATAGAGGATTTAATTAACGTGTATATCTACGTATATATCATTATATGTAACAGTAACATTATGTGCATATGCGTATAATATTGGTTAAATGTTAAATGTTAAATGTTAATATTGGTTAAATGCGTTAAAGTGAAATGTTATTTACCTATTCAAGATAGCAAAGTAAACATACCATATAGAGGATTTACTACTGTTAACACTCGGTATTCTCGTATTCAAAGTATTTAACCAAATAATTTGGGAATCCAGCGGACGAGCTTGTATTTAATATGATTATATTTAATATAACAACTTTACTCAATATACGCGTAGCATTTTAAATGTCATGAGGGTTGCAGCGGACTCAATTTTAATGTACCTCGATATCTTAGCTTCTTATAATATCCTAATAAAATGTTATTTATCGATTACAATTGTCCTGTCGTATTTTATAGTGTTTGCTTTATAAATGTGAACTTTATTCAAAAAGAGTTCATCGATGATTATCCATTACAGGTTGTTAATAAACCTGAATTATGCACAAAGGAATTGCCGTTAATAACTTAAGATTCTCTGCCCGTCGTACAGGGTACATATAGTAATTATTCTCGACGATCGTAACGTTTAAGTCCAATTCGAGCTTATAGTCCCATGCGAGTTAAACAACGACAATAGTTTGAATTTCTATTTGTTCGTTTGTCGTCTGTTTATACCCGGAGCACCTGCTGTAAACCAATACAAAATTTATTAGATCTATAAATAACACATATAAAACTTATTAATTTATAATTAATATAAAATAGGAGAGCACGAAACTTCCTATTTTATGGATATGTTAAATCTTTGTAAAAAATACCATATCATTAGTATCATTTTAATCGTTCTAAAGGATTTAGCCGCATAAAGCTGTGACCCTTGGAAGAATCGATGTTCACGCGTGACAAATTGAAATTGTGCGAAGGTTCCGGTACGAACATCACAAGCCGAACATCGATACCAGGGGCACAGGCACATGTTCTGGGTTCATTATATATTTATAAAGGGCTGACGATTCAGTGGATGGTCCGGGTAAATTTAAATTGTAAATGAACGCATTGCTGGTTTCAAGTAAAAGCCTGGATAAGAGCGGATATGGTATGAGAGTCTGTCGTGGAAAGGGGAACAGGCCGCTTTTATTTGTAAAGTTTGAATCTCCTCGATATTGAAGATGTTGAAGCTGCAAGTATGTATTTCATTTTAATCCATTCGAGACCGAGATTTAATTGTAAAACGATACCTAGGTGTCGGTACGATCTGAATGTTTAGTTAGAATGATTCTGTGTTTTACTCTCTCCAGGGTATCCTTTTCATACTTTGATTTTAAATCGATGACAATCTTAAATAGTATGCCTCATATTTTTAAAATATAAAATTATATACTATGTTATTCTATAATGTATTATGTACAGTCATATATATATATATATATAATAATTCTATATTGAAAAAAATATGAAATTAACATGATATATACATTACTACATAAGTTATATATAAAATATGTATACTATACCCTTGCCTACTGACTGATATGAATTTCTTTCGGTCTCGAATGCGTTAAAAGAGAGCGCAAAGAAGACGAAATTACTTATTGTAATTAGTAAAACGACCTGAGAGGCAGACAGGTACAAGAAAGAAGGAATATTATATTAGCGGCATTATCATGTTTTTGCTCTCTTTAAGTCTTTCATCGAGACAGACAATCTACAGGTATTAATCGACCAATTTCTCCAAGCTGATAACTTCGAATTGATGTTTATATATAAGAAGTGTTATGTGTTAATCTGTCTAAATGTTTAAAAGGTGTTATAAATTAAATGTTGTTAAACGATACGTAATTGCCTTTTGATCGTAAATTTTACTATCAAGGGGTCTTTTATGTATGCGTAATCATTGTGAATTATAACAATTTATGTGATCGATATTAAAGGTGTTTAAAAGCATATTATTATTATATATTATTATTCTATTCTCCTATATTATTATCCTATATTATTATAGCATTCCTATATTATTATAATATCCAATTACATGTTGATACACAAGATATACAGATTATTATTTATAACGTTTTGGTTTTCTTAATTGAGTCATTCATTTAGTACAAATGATAAGAAATTAGTAATAATTCGCAAAAAAAGGATATTGTAGTAGAAATATTATAAAAAAACATTTTCTGTTTTAGTGTAGAGTTACTCCTTCTTACAGACAGTGTCGTACAAATCTGTACGTCTCTGAGAAAATGTAGGTATCTGAGCCCTTACTTCCTCAACAACTTTTAGATCTGTTAGAAAAAAGAAACATACGAAGTAATAAGTAATGCTTACTAATAAATTCAACAAATACAGAGGAAGATGGCTAAATCGATAAATTAGCGAGACTAAAAATTAATTACATCATGGATCTCTCGCTTTTAATTTTAAGCTGTAAATTACCGATATCGGTGACTGCCATATTCTCTTGAGTTTCCAAATCGTAAAGAATCTCTCCCCAGGGATTGGTCAACTGTGTATGCCCCCATGCGACGTAACTTGCTGAAGGAACACGAGCCGGTGATATGCAAGCAACGTATAATTGATTATCATTCGCTCTGGAACGCTGAAGTAATGACCAGTGCAGTGGTCCAGTGGTCATATTGAATGCCGCTGGATATATCAGCATTTGGCAACCTAACCCAGAGAAGCAGGAAATATGAAGCCACCGAATACCAATTAACTTCGTAGTTGCACGGTTCACATTCCATCATTTCTGAATATGCGAGGACAGTCCTCTTATTGTGCTTTTAATTCTTTTATTTGTTTCATTTTCAGCAAATATACTGGTTTTTTAAATTAAGCTTCTTTTTATACAGATATTTAATTTTTTGCTAGTTAAGTATTGATCGATTAAGTTACTGTACCTTTGTTCCGATAAATGCGTGCCATTTCCTCGAATCTAATATCATAGCATATGCCAATACCTATTTTGCAGCCCTTCACATCGAACGTCGTTAGGGAGTTACCAGGACTGAGTGAATCACTCTCTCGAAAAGTAATCTTATTAGGAATGTCGATGTCGAATAGATGTACCTAATAACATAAAAATGTAGTCGCTAATTCTATTGCTGCAACTTTTGTAATTTAATATCAAAGTTACCAACTCCTAAACTTTAATTATTTTTTATTTAATAACTGACAGCGTTTTTATCACTTTCTTTTATTAAAAAATCTTATCATTTAATAATGTTTAAAAAGGAGAAAAAATAAGTATTTTCGTATGTGAAAAATTTATATTACACATTACAACAAAAATGGGCGTTTTCCGTATCATAACGTATTTTATAAACCGTAAATTATAGAATTGGTTATAGTATACGTATGTACATATGTATATTCCTAAATTATTCCTAGATAGAGTCACTTTCTTCACCCCAATATTTTCAAATTCAAAGCCATAAAGGAATATATTACTTACCTTTCGGTGTTTTGCTATCAAAGTTCCATCGGGACCCCAAATAGTACAGGTATTGTACAATTTATCGCCCTCTATTTCAGGCATCGTACCACCAACTACATAGATGTTGTTTTCTTTAGCTGCATTCGATAAAGCAACGCTCGTTTCACCATCAGGAATACTCTCGGCGTATTTTCGAAAGTACTCTGCATTGCAATATTTCAATTAATGAAAAATAACTGTCTTTTGTTCCAACCATAAATTAAATTGAAATTTTTGTCAGTTTTTTATTTTTTAAATTATTAAAATAACTAAGTTTTATATCTCGACTTAATTAAATATGCAATTACTTAGCTAACAGTATATATAATAAATTGTTTCTACAGGTTCAAAATGAAAAATGAATATTTAGAAATATTTAATTACGACAATGCTATTTGTGTTAGCATCAGTGGCTTGTTACTCTACGACTTTGCTAGTACTTTTTGAAACATAAAGTTAGTTTTCAATTAACACTTATACTAGAGGCGGAATTATAAATGCAAAATAATTGATAATACCAATTTATAAGTACCTAATTATTAGTATCTTAAAAAATATATTTATACAAAAATCACGATAATCATGAAAATGGGGAAATCCTATATTCTCGACTCAATTCACAATCTTTATGGAAGTATAAACGGTAAGGTAATTTGTCTACTTTTACTTTTTTCTATATAGTTGTTACACACATGGTAAATTATTGAAAAAAAAAACAAATTATTACGTATTCCATATGGTGAATTAAAGCATTCAGGAAGAGCTATAATATCAGCATTGCGCTCTTTTGCGCTAGAAATGTAGGAAACTGCCCGCTCTACATTTTTGCGTTTTACTTCATTTACTTCAAGTTGTACCAACGCCAAGCGAAATGCTAAAATGTTGGAAAAGTTAAATACATTCGGTTATATATTTCCCATACTTTTTATCTATAAATACTTTTTACATAGTGAATACTTACTCGACATCGTTCGCACTACTTGTTTAGCGATGTTTGTAAGTATCATAATGTTGAGGTTATGTATGGTACTACTCAATATCAACATTACGTAAGCAATACGCAGGGATTTTTAATAATTCTTGGTAAAGTTTAGGACATTAATTTTGATGTAATTGTAAACATTATTTGTTCACAATTTGTCCATTTACTTTGCAACAAAAAGAACGCATCTGCAAGCGTGTTAATCGGATAACGACGAACTTCATTTCGCAAACACCGACACGTGAAACATTTTGAAGTTACGTCGACGCGAGAGTAATTGGTTCCCTTAAATTCCTCAATTTCCATTTCTTTCGCCATGTATATTCGAGTATTGCATTTGAATTGCAGAGCAGTCGAAAGTAGAGGAGCACCTCGCCGATATATCGACAGGAACATGAATTTTTTTTCATAGGGCGAATATTTTTTCCATTGAATTATTAAACCGAGTCAAATTTTCAAACTCAACCACTTAATTTAATCGTTTTACATAAAACATTTCAATCTTTTTTCTTCTAAATACTTTACCTATATTTCATCTGGCTGAATATTCCATATTTTTAAAGCTTGTTGATAATTACAAATACGTAATTATCATTCTGAAGCTAGAAATTTGAAGTAAAATTGCTCTGCGCGAAAGGAAATAATTCAACGTTTTATATATAGCTGTTAAAATGATATAAGTTTCAGTAAAATAGCTTCACTAAAATTTGTGGTTTTTTTCCTTTTCTATTTTTTTTTTTTTTTTTTTTTTTTTTGGTTTTATGTGTTCAAGGGCGAACGTTCCCTCTCATTTCTTGTATTTTTATGAGGAATTTAGCCTTTTTACACCACGAGAGCCTCAACGTTTTCATTTTCACGCTTACGCTACGCTCGTTAAACACGTTCTAATGAGACCATGTGCTGACATTGCGAGTTTTATTATTTTCGCACAATAATTTATCATTTTAGATTTCAAATATTACATTCATACATTTTTCGTTGTAAATTTCTTTCTCTATTTAAACAATTTACCATTGTTGCTACAATAAATCAATTAATTAAATTAATTGATCAGTTTAAACTTAAAATATCATTTCATAAGTTTTCGTCACTTGAATCTAAAAACAACAGAAAACGGATCATATTCAACGATCACAAAACGATAATAGGATATTGTGTTTCTTCTGAAGGGCATGAAATTGTCAGGAGATTATGCCATAAATGAAATTGGAAGCTGGCTGGTCAAAGGGATTAAACTCGGTTAAACTCAATTGTGCTATATTGCACAAAGACTTGAGAACTGCTACCAAATATCTACTAGCTTAAAGGTGTGCTGATTACACCTTACAAATTGTAATTATATTTCAAATACAATCTCCTAAATAATAAGTAAATTAAATTAATACTTTACCTAGAATCTGTGATACATTAATATAACAAAAATACATTTCTTAAATTATTCATTAATTTGCAATGTAATTAGAATATTATCTTTATTTTCTGGTGTCTTTATTATTCTTAAAAGATACGCTGCTTGTTTGCAAATTTAACACTACGTATGCTATTAATAAATCATTTTATATTTAATTTTGCAACCTTCAATCATTGTTAAAATTGATTGATAATACCGTTGGTTAATAGAAATTTGAAAATGCTCTCGTTTCCACTCGATTAAAAGGTAATTGCACAAACTGTCACAGTGTTGACTACAAATCACGTGTGTCGTTCTATTAAATTTATACACAATAGTATTTATTCTCGTTTTAATTTAAAATGAAATGTGTTATTGTATTTTTTTTTTTTTTATTTATTTGTTGAGATTACAATCAATTCTCGCGTTGAGAATTTTCAGTAATTTTTCTGGCGTGGCGCAGTGACATGGCTGTTTATTTACAATAAGTTAATACTTATTATAGATAGGTATAATTTATAAGTAATATAAGTAAGTGCATATGCTTAATTTGGATAATTAAATGAATCTAACGTTTAGGTCTAGCGGGTAGTGCCTCTTCAGCCTGCGAATCTGGTCCGTCGTATCGAGTAGTCCAGTGATTAGGGGGTTTCGGTGTTTGTTGATTCTTTTGCTATATCTGTCGCTATATTTTGCTATTTCCTCTTTGACGGTGGGTATCTTGAGGTCGCGGTGTATTGTTTCATTGGTTACATACCAAGGTGCGTCAATTAGGGATCTTAGCGTTTTCGATTGAAAGCGTTGGAGTATTTCAATGTTGGAGTTACTTGCTGTTCCCCATAGTTGGATTCCGTAGGTCCAGACAGGTTTTATTACGGTCTTGTAGAGGGTAATTTTATTCTGTATATTTAGTTTGGAGCGTCGGCCCGTGAGCCAATAGAGTTTTTTTAGTTTGTCCTTTAGTTGCTTCCTTTTATCTGAGATGTGTGTCTTCCACGTTAGTCTCCTGTCCATGCCCAGGTATCGGACTGTGTCCCTGCTAGGAACTGTTGCATTGTTGATGGTGACCTGGGGGCAGGTTTGTTTTCGGAGCGTGAAGGTTACATGTGAGGATTTCTTTTCGTTGACTTTGAAGCCCCATTTGTGAAACCACTTTTCCATGGAGTCGAGACTTCGCTGGAGAGTGGATGAGGCTATTACCGGGTCTGCGTGGGTAGCCAATAGCGCTGTTGCAAATGTCGCTATTGTTATATCGTTTGATATAGGTAGGTCGGCAGTGTAGATGGAGTACAGTAGGGGTCCGAGGACACTACCTTGGGGTATGCCGGCTTCTATTGGGAATGTTGCGGAAGTGGCGTCTAGGCATTTAACCATGAATTGTCTATTGGTTAGGTAAGATTTTAGGATGGAGTAGTAGGGGTGGGGTAGGATCTTTTTAAGTTTGTATAGTAGCCCTTCATGCCATACTTTATCGAATGCCTGTTGGATGTCTGGGAAAACCGCTGAGCAATATTTTTTCTTTTCGAGTGTTTGGCTGATCGTATGAGTTAAGCGGTGGATTTGCTCTACTGTAGAATGATGTTTTCGGAAGCCGAATTGGTGATCTGGGAGTGTTTTCAAGTTCTCTAGGATTGGAAGGAGTCGGTTCGTGAGCATCTTCTCGAATAGTTTGGACAGGGTAGGTAAAAGACTGATTGGGCGATAGGAGCAGGTTTCGTATATCGGTTTACCGGGTTTAGGGATGAGGGTAATCAATGAGATTTTCCAAGCCTTAGGATAGTGTTCCAGGCGAAGGATAGCATTAAAAATCGATGTGATGAGTGCTATCCCTTTTGTGGGAAGTTCCTTGATTGCTCTATTGCCTATTAGGTCGTGTCCTGCTGCTTTCTTGGGGTTTAGGCGACTGATTGTTTCTATAGTCTCTGCAGAGGAGAAGGGTTCGATAGGAGGGGACATTTGGAAGGGGGTGTGCAGGTATTCAGTAACGTCCGCGGCGGCTTTGGGGGAATGGGGTTTGAATACTTTTGACAAGTGTTTTGCAAACAGGTCGGCTTTTTCTATAGGGCTTCGCGCCCATCCACCTTGCGGACGGCGGATAGGTGGGATTATTTGTGGGGGGCGTGTGAGTTTCCTGGAGGCCTTCCATAGTGAGTAGTTGGCGTCGGCTGTGGGGGATAAGCTGGCGAGGTATTTATGGAAACAGTCGTTTTTATAGTTTCTTAAGGTTCTGGATAGCTTTCTAGTTGCGTTGTTAAGTTTGCGTTTGTCCTCCGGTGTTCTATGGGTCTGCCATACTCTTCTTAGTCTACGTTTTTCTGCTATTTTTTTTTTAGTATGTATTGGGGATATTCTTGTTTGCTGTTAGATGGCTTTGTCGGTGTGGAAAGGCGGATTGCGTTTATTATGCTCGTGTTTAAGTATTCCGTGGCTGCTTCGATATCTTCCTTTGTTTTTAGTGGGGTGAAGGCTCTGAGGTCGAGTGTGTAAAGACTTCTCTGAAGAGCTGCCAGTTGGTGTGTTGGTTGTGAATGGAGCCATTAGGTGTATTCTCGATGATTGTTGAACTGACTGTTGCTATCACGGGAGAATGATCAGAGGAGAGATCAGCCGAGGAGTTGATCTGGACGTGTCTTGATGGGCTATTTTTAGTTATGAAGAAGTCGAGAAGGTCGGGTATTTTGTTGGTGTCAGTGGGCCAGTATGTGGGTTCGTATGTGGTGAGGTAGTTGAGGTTGTTGTTTATTATGCTGTTTAAGAGGTTTTTGCCTCTTGCTGTAACCAGTCTGCTGCCCCATTGGATGTGCTTGGCGTTATAGTCTCCTCCAACTATGAATCTATTGCCCAGGGTGTCCAGGAAGTTATCAAAGTCTTCTTTGGCGATGGAGTGTCTGGGAGGGCAGTATACTGCTGAGGTGGTGATTGAGCCATGACAGTCTTCTATTGCTACGTTTGTTGCTTGGAGGTAGTCTTTCTGGAATGATGGAAGTTCGTAGTGCTTAATACTTGCTTTGATTATTATTCCGGTGCCACCGTGGGCCTTTCCGCTGGGGTGTTGGGTATGGTAGAATTTGTAACCATTTATTTTCAGGTAGCTCTTGTCGGTGAAGTGGGTTTCCGATACGAGCATTACGTCGATTTGCTGGTGTTTTAAGAAGAGTTCTAGTTCAAGTTTGTGTTGCGCTAGACCGTTGGCGTTCCAGAGTGCTATGCGCCTTGGTTTTATTTTGAGTCGGGGCGTGCTAATTTTTCCACGATGAGTGTTAGTAGCGATAGCAAGTGATTTATTTGCTCCGATTGTTTCTCTATTAGCTTTTCAAGCCTTGAGGAGTTGTCTGTGTTAGGTGGGTTGGGGACACTGTTTTGGGGAAGGTTCCTTTGGCTGTTCGGGTTATTTTGGATGCCTTGTACTGCTTGGGCATAGGAGGTTGAGGTGGAGATGAATTTGGAGATGGTAGGACTGGGTGTTTGGTTGGTTGAGGGGGTTGGGGTAGTCGTGAATTTCGGCGGGCTGGGTGTTTGGTTGGATACCTCTTTTGCTCTGAGCTTAGGGTACCTGTTCGTGTATAGTGTTTTATATGCTGGGCAGCCTTTGTAGTTGGCAGGGTGGTCCCCTTGGCAGTGGATGCATTTCGCTGGGGTTTCCGGTGATTTGGCGCACTGGTCAGTGGAGTGAGTGCCTGCGCATTTAACGCAGCGGAAAGTATGGTTGCAGTATTTCTGCGTATGACCGTACCTTTGGCACCTTTTGCACTGCACTATTTCTTTTTTCACGAGCGGTGGTTCGATCTTTACTATCGCGTTCATTAGGCGACTGATGTTGTAGATTTCCTTATTGTTCGGCTTTTGTTTAATGTCTAGGAAGAATAAGGATAACGGGTCTTTCGAGACTCTATGCCTTATATTACTTACGTTGATGACTTCGTGGCCGAGTTTTGAGAGTTCGTATTTTAGTTCGTCTATGTCTGCTGAGTGGTGTATGTTTCGTAGGACCACCCGGAAAGGCCTTTCCTGTTTGAGCTGGTAGGTGTGGAAGTTGGCGTTCAGGGTCCTGAGTGTCTTGGTGAGTTTTCTGTAAGCTTCTGGGTTCGTCGGTAGTATTTTTACTTTGTTGTTGCTTATCTTAAGGTTATATTCCTCCTTGCTGATATCTCTCTCTAGGGACTTGATCATTGTCTGTATGTCAATGACGTCGTCCACAAATATTGGTGGGGGAGGGGGGATTCTCTGTGAGTGTTGGTTTGGTGGCGGTTCTACGATTTCCATGGCGTCGTTTGAGGATTCCAATACGGCGAACCTGTTGTGTGTGTTTATTTGCGTTGCTGTTTCTATTTTCCTTTTCTTTGTAGTGTTAGCGTCGTTAGTGCGGAGAGTTCTGCTACACTTCTGCCACGGGGGGGGGGGGGGGTAGAACGGGGTAGCTGCGAGTCTGCTCCGGAGAGCCTGGTCGCGGTTGCTGGGCCATCATCGAGCTAGTTAATTCGGAATGAACAACTAGTCGTGAGGCTGTGAGGCTAGTATTCGGGTTGGGGTTAGGTGCGTGGGATTTTCTTCTCCCTAAAGGGTAAGGGACACTTAGCTGTGTTCTCTTTCGACTCAGATTTCTCAGATTTCTTGAACGATAAATGTTTATTCACTCTAATGTCAATGAGTACACTTGATACAGGATTCGCGATTGTATTCGGTTCGCGAATGCGCGGTTATAAGATAGAGCTTGGATAGCTACGATTCGAGATACGCTGCGAGTGCGGACAATGATTGCACGAGATGTCGAGAGCTTAGATAATTATTCGGCTCGAACCGTGTAAGTATAACGATCGTGATATACTGCGGTAACTCGCGGTAATAGACTGACATTTTTGTCGCGATGCTGCTGCGGAGGAAGACTCGTTGGGATGTGTCTAAGGATGCGAAGGCATCGGATTCGTTGAGAAAAGCTTTGAGAGGGTGTTGCTAGCGGGCAGCGTCGTACGTGAGAGATAGCAGATTTCTCGTGTGTCCCCGTGGTAGGTGGTCGACTTCGAGACTGATAAACAAAGACTGTTTGTCTCTTTGGAGGACCTTAGCTAAAATAAATCCTAAGATTTATAGCGGTCCCTTGGCTAGCTGGAAATATTCGGTACGAATGTATCGACATCTGGCAATCATCTTGTCCGCAGGTATAGGGTCTTTGTGTCGTGCGTCACGCGACGTAAACTGTTGGGAAGTTTACTGTCAAGTGCCGCCACATGTTCAAGGAAAATGTATCTGCAGCCGGTTATAGCGGTATTTACGTTACGGATGATCTATGGGAAGATTCACACGAACAAACCTTTATGGACTAACCAAATTTATTTTGTTATTAAAAACGATCTACAGAACCGATCGACGACTGGTGTTCAATTTAAAAATTGCTTCTCTATAAAAGCAAGAAATCTAATTTACATCGTGTTCTTCATCTGTCGCCTCCATATACATCCTGGTGGCAATAAAATTCTGAATTTACGAGAAATCCGTATTTCGACTTAAGCTTATCGATGTTACCGACTGGACAAAGCCTTCGAGAGTTTAAATTAACCGATCGACCCTTCGATGAAAGGGCGAGCAAGTGCCAGGAAACTATCGCGGGAACGCTCGTAAAAGCGCGCAATGGTTCGGCGTGGTAACCTAGGAAGAGGAACAGGTGCGACTGAATCGTAACGGTTGTCGTGGCCCCTTTCAAACGATCCGTGGCCACTCTTCAGTTTCGGCGTCATTAACCCTTCCCTTCTTTCTTCCTGGTTCACTTAGAAACGAAGAAAATTCCGGAGGTAGTTTGCTCTTAGCAGCTGTCATTTTTTTTTTTTTTCTTTGTTTAGTCGACACGAAGCATTTTGGAGAATTTCTGTGATTGCTTCGCGAAGGTACAGAGGATAAGAAAAAGCGCTCTTTGTTCGTTGACGACTTTCTGTCAATTAGAAATAAGAGTAAACGGCATAACAGTTTTCTTCTTTGCCACTGTATACGTAATTTTTGTTAGACTTTAACAACTCGTATTTTTCGTGAGCAAATACTGTCGAGTGGTTATACACTGTATATGTGAAGCTTCGTTTTCTTCGCGCGAAATATCCATGTTGTTCTTTCTATACTTGTGTTCATATATCATGACGTTCAGCCTACACGTGCCCGAGAATGTAATGTAACAGATAATTGGGTTCGAGCTGTAAATCTTTCATTTGCAGCATGACGCGAATCTAACAACACTTCTTTCCTTGTTCAGATCATGAATATTTTTGTCGCGTGCAGGTAGAATCATATGTCTAGAGTATCCACGGGTTTCGTGTTTACTTATTTCTTTAACTAACTTCGGTTTTAACCAACTTCCTATTAACCAGCAAATTAATCAAATACTTTCAGAATCAATGACAAGAATATACCGAAAAGTGTCGAAAGAATTTTAAAGAATTTTACAATCATTTTCCTAAAAGTTATCTTGAGACGTATTGTATCGTTAGTCTCATAGAGTTAATCACTTTTCTCTAGAATAATGCTCGAACACAGCTGTAGCTTTCTATAAATTTCCTCGATATTCGATTGAATTTCCCGAGATCGTTTCCAATGACGAGATCGCAGCAGTTGTTACGAAAAATATCGGAAGAGCGAAGAACGCGTATGTGTGTCTGATCCATCATTCACGATAGTCTCTACGGTCCATGCGTATGATCCATCATCTGCGTAACCGTTTTACAATCCTCACCGTGGAAATGCCGATCCGCGATGCTATTCTCGCGCGCACTCGACCGCTTAAGAGCATCGTCCAGAGACGTTTCCATCATACACAAATAACTTTGTTTTTCTTCTTGCAGTCGGAAGCGTGGAGAATTCGATGTTTCTGGCTGATCTGTTGTTTTATCATTTGCGCGGCATTTTTTCGCGGTTAGAAGAAAGATGAGATTAATATCTTTGTGGTATTTTGATACTTATCGATCTGCCGATAATGTCGGTGCTGGTAGGGGAAAGCGTAGTTGAGAAGAAGCGCGCTTTTTCGATAAATTATGAATTATGGCTAACGGTAATTCACGCAATTTACATAATCTAGATGGAACAGACGCTTTTCAAGATCGCTTGTCGACTCATTTATGTTTATAATTTTCAGGAGAAGAAAATCTAAACCTTGAATATATTCAATTCGAATATGTACTGTAGCCTAAATTCGGGTCTTTTTTCGGCTTTCAACGATATCGATTTTGTCTCGATTGACCTCCTGCCGGTTTACGTGCTTTTATTCTTCCTCCTTCTTCTTCTTCCGGTGTCCAATGATTCCTTTGAAAATCGACGCGGTTCGTACCGAAGCGTACGCTTCCGATGCGGAAAGTACGCGATCGAAGCGCGTGGCTTCTGACCGGAAGCGTAGCCTTGCAAACGCGATTAGATTGCATTAGCTACGAGACTGAAATTAAATCTCGAGTCGGAATTGTATTTAATTTTCTTCGGGAAGTTCGATGCCGGAATCGAAAATTAGACGATTGAATAGGGATTCCTAGTTGATTTTAGACGTCCCTCTTCCTGTAACTCCCACCGAACTTGCATTGGGCGTTGTTCGCAGGCTTGTCGTGCGGCAAACCGTTTCGCAAGAGCTTATTTGCATTTCCTCTAACTGCGGTTCGCATAAGACGCGTCAAAGGAATATTGACTACTATCTATTAGGTCAGATTTTTTCACTATTTTCTGCTTCTCGTAGGATTGTAATGTTACAGTACCGGTAACACGAAGCTTGATCTACGGCAAATAATAAAATATCTTTGAGATTAAAAAATATAAAGATTTGAAAATTAGGACATTTGAAAGTTTGTGCTTACTCGACTGAATTGCTATTAAGTGACGTTTAAAAATTTTAATCACAAGGTTGAAAGTAATATAGTTGGTAATTCTAAGGAACACCTATCCTCAGATAGATTGGTATACACACGCGAGTCGACCGTATTCTCCGGAAATGAAAACAACTACATCCCTGGAACCTGGAACACGTGATTTTCCGCATATCCATTAAAGCAACATCGGTCAGTGACTCGTCTACGGTGCAGTCGCTAGACTCAATTAATGACCACGTTCTGGTCGTAAATATAGAAAAGGCAGCGAGATATTTTAGTTTGTTGGCTAACTGGGCTGAGGTTGGGTCAATGTTTCTGTGGATTTCATTTACCTCTTCCGGCCTCCTTATATTTTCTGAATTCTTACAATTTCCGAGATACCAGTTCATAGCAAATTGATTCTTATTATGGCGTAGGATATAGTAAATCTTATTGTCTAAAAATACAGGAAAAGATTTCATAATTATTATTTTTTTTAACATTTTATTCAAGCGTTTCTTAAGACATTTGTTCAAAGAGATGTCAGGTTATAAAAAATTGAATCAACCTCCCCAAAGCTCCTTAACCTCTTGTTATTTTTGATAAATCAATAGCATTACGCAATATATACCGTGTGATTTCCCTAGACGATCTAGTAGCACTCTTTTTTACAACCTTCTTTCAAAACGAGAAACAAGAAGAGGATTGACCAAATATCATTGTCATCGAAGCGCAGAGACGCTCCGGTGATTCTTATCTCCATTCATCTCTCCGAGTGAAACTATTTGACGTCGCCTTGAATAGGCTCAGACAGTTTTGTCGGGGGTCCGTGTCGTCGCCTGTAGTCAGCTCGCACGATCGTGAATGGAAAGACTCGTATAAAATCAAAGGGCCGACAGACTCTTCCTGCTTAGACGAGATCAACGAGATCTCGTTCAATAGAGAAGTTACCTTCTCGACCGCCGGCGCCGTATTACCCTTCAAAGTCACCGGAAAGTCATATAAGCCAACCGATGCAGCCTAACCTTTATCCTAGCCTAACCTAGATAAAATAGGTTTCTCTTATTCCATCTGAATTTCTAAAGAAACCAAGACTTGATTTCAGTCTGGTTAAAAGCTTCGCTCGATTAAAGCTGTTTTTCAAGCAATAACCTACTTTGTGAATTTCATGCACGCGAATCCAAGTATGTATGCGGCAGAAATGAAGCTTTCGTGCATGTCTAATTGTAAGTTGATGCGAAACAATGCGCATGCGCCGAAATCCCACCACTTTGCGGACCCACATTGTGCCTTTTATCAAGGCGCCTTGTTTGTTTACTCTTCTCGAGCTAATTCTTCACTATTATTATCTACATTATTTTCACTGGCTAACAACTGGTTGGTCTGCAATTGACGAACCAATACAAATTTTTCGTTACGTGCATATATTCGAAAGAATTCGAAATTAAATTATCATGTATTACGGGCAGTTACGATAGAGTGACACAAAGCAATCTGTGTTTGAATGCCTCCACTCGTGGACAATATCGATATAACCTAAATGCGATAAATCGCGAACGTTTGATTCGACTCATGGGAAATTTACGCGTTTTTGAATCGTTCCGAGTCGCACGCGAAATGCAGGTCAGAGAACCGTCTAATATTTATTGTTGAGATCGTGGGCTTGATCTTAATGGCGCGGCGGCACGCGATTCTTTACCAACTATGCTCCTTAACTCCAGCTCTCGACCTTCTTCCCTATTCAACTAGCTCGAGCAGTGAAATTGACTCTGCATGCCTGTGATTTTGGCAGGGAATGGGAGTCGAGTTCGTAGTGAATGCACATTGTGTATACGTGTTTTAGGTGGTTTGTGTGAGTTTGTTGCGGAGATTCGAGACATTTATTTAACCTCTTTATCATATTCGAGCCTGTGCGATATAACCATATCTTAAATGTAATAAGTTTTATTTTTTATTGCAAAGTTCTTGAAATATATAATGCACACAATAAGTGTATAATATTATATATATATATATATATATATATATATATATATATATATATATATATATATATATATATATATATATATATATTATATTTAAGAAGTTTGGGATAGTTTAAAGATGAAATAAATTGCTTTTTAAGTTTAATCTCTTACTCTCGACGAAATCAAGTTTCTCTGGAATTTGGTGGAGTTTAAGATTTGATATCGGTGTCGTAGGAGTTATGTGACACTTTAAGGTGGAATAAATCTAGCGAGGAGTTTAAGGTGCGGCAAAGGAGCGTGGAATGTTGCAATAGAAATTTATTGCAGTGTTAGTGCATTGGTAGATTGATCAAATTTACGTGTAGCGTGGGTAACCAATGGTAAATATTTTGCAATGTGTATAATTTCTCAGTAATCTGAGGTTTATAAAATCTATCGACAACTAATGGAAATTGTTGATTTAACAGATCAATTTTAAATTCCTCGTTAATCTAAATTTTTTTAATCCTATTTACAGCTAAACCTTACGACGAAAAATTAACGAAGTGGAATAAAAATGGCATTGTGATTCTTCTCGTCGTGTATCGGTGTCACATCAAATTTAAGAGACAGTTTTACTTGCGGATGCTGCGTGTTACGTTGGTGAAGTCGACGAAAGCGTAAAATAGGAGCTCGTCCGAAATACACTAACGCGGAAGGTTAAATTTAACGCAAAAGGCCGAGAAATTAGTCTAGAACTCGAAGTTTCATTGGTACGACGCACTTGAAACGCATTCAAAGAGGTCGGCGACCTCGAAAGGGGATGAACGCAACTGTTTCGTGGGAATTTCTTATTGTGGCTTATTTGGATGAAGCTGCTTTAAAATCAGCGCTGGATTCGTCTGTTTTTTGCCCGGAAATCATAAAATGTTTAGGCCAGGCGACTCCATGTACAGAAAATGTTATGTCCACTTTTTACGTCCGTAGAATTCAACTCTTTACTACTATGCACTTCTTCTCCAAAAAAATATCGCGTTTCAATATTAAAAAAAGTTTCAATAATATACTATCCATTAGAAGAATGATAACATGATAACCTTACAAATTATTAGTATTAACAAATTCTTATTGTCGTATAGAAATGCCAACTATTGCTTCGGTAAAACAAACAAAGGAATTTTACAGGTAAATTTTACAAATTACAAGTCATCTTATAACGCAAAATACGACGTGTAAAATTGTCTCAATTTATTAATAGTATTAATAAATTATTATGATAAAAGATGCAGGAATCTTAGCCTCATGAGAAATTAGAGATGAAAATTAAAGATTAAAGGGAAAAGATTAATCACTGGTCCTCCTAAAAAGATGCAGTCCCATGGATGGATGGTTGTGCGAGTATTAAAGCAGCGCAAAACCGTTCCCCGAATTCTCATCCCGGACGTCGTACGACCAAAGACAAAAACAACTCACTCGAGGGCATTGCGGAGAGACATTCATCGAGGACACAATAGTATTATTCCAGGAAGTGCTAGTTCTTCCTAGATTCCGGTTACAATGTTCTTAACGCGTGGAAATTAGTCTTGACCAGGAAACATCTATAACGGCATGTATTTTCTGCCGTGATTGTAAATCTGTTTGGAACATGCGGTTTGTCCGTTAATCTAGGCGCTGTTGTTCAATTGAGTCAATATTATTTGTTGGTAGATTAGTGTGTGCAAGAGCGCTCTATCCATTATTGACCAATTCGAGCACGTATTGGTAAATTTCACACCGGCAATTACGGTGAAATCGTTCGTGGTCGCTGGAAATTAGCAGTATCGTTTGCGGTCGTGAGCTGATTGACACTGCGTGAGCGGGGAATTATGTGAAGCAGCTTTGCTTTGTCGTTTCATGCATTTAATAGGTTTGCGGCGGTGGACAGAGTTTGTAAAAAATGAAGACAAGGTAGAAAAAGATTATTTTTCATTTTTTACTATTAGATTATTTTCAAAGTGATCATTTCAGTGAAATATGATTGACAAAAAATAAGATCTATAATTGAATCATTATAGAAAATAGAATAATATTGATAATAAAGAAATAAAAATCAATTATAGAATAACATATAATAATAATAATAATAATAACAACAACAACAACAACAACAACAACAACGACAACGACAACGACAACGACAACGACAACGACAACAACAACAACAACAACAACAACAACAACAATGTGGATAGACTTTATGTTTACTTTTATATGTATAATGATACTGTTTGATCCTTGAATTAAAGTTAAGATTAACGTTGCGATTATGATTATCCTTTGTCTGACTAAATATATTTGAAGTATCAATTACAGTAGAATTTTTGAAAGATTCTTGGCTGTTAAACAAAAAACTGGTTCCTTTATATTTCGCTCAATTATCATAGAATCGTGAAACTGACTTTCACTTCAAATTTTGTCTGTTTCAGGAGTAACAAGTACCTGCAAAAATCATCCATCAGCCGGATATGTGCTGTCGGAGGGTTTTTCATTAGCATTCCCGTCTTTCTAACTGGTAAGAACCAATTCCTTCAATTCTGTCAACTTTAACCTTTTGAAAGATACTAGTACATAAGTTATACGTTTAATTTTTCTTGAATTCAGGCATGAATCTAAAAGATACTGTGAACTATCTCTGAGTGTATGAAATCAGTTTAGAAATCCAATGGAAATAAAGTTAATTTTAACGCCGAATAGTCATTATTTTTCTTAGAAAAATAAAAAATGATCGTCTTTTAGAGAAGTTTTAACAGATTAATTTATAAAGAGCTGAAACAGAATATTCATGTCATGCATGAATACGGCTGGTGGATGGATCGAGATCTAATCTAAAGTTTACGTTGTGTCATGCTAGTTTACACAGCTATCATTCGCTCGATCGATCGTTAAGCTGTTGAACTCGATTCAAGACGGACATTTTGACTCTGTTCAGAAGAAAACTGCGTTTTAATAAATTTGACGGAATAGAAATTATGATAGACTACAATGTTTTTTTAATTATATCATAAAATTTATTTATTTTTTTTTAATGTCATGTTAGAAACTTCAAATACTGTCCAAAACTTCGAACGTAATCGTTTTAGAAATTTGTAAATTACTTAACGACCAAAAATATTGAATTCTCTATTGTCTGAAGATAGATTCTCTATAATTTAAGTAATTTATTCGTCGAGAATTGATATATAAAGACTTAAATAATAAATTAATTGAAAAATAATTTGCAACTAGTATTGAAAATTTCAATTAAAAGCATATGTATATAGTTTACGCTTCGAGAATTATATGTATTGAGAATATGTATTTGCGCCGATTCTTTGTCCCGCTTGTTATGGCATACGTGTTATAATGATCCTCTAACAATGCTTTCAGGTATGATATTGTATACATTCATCCAGTTTCATTCGACGCCGGCAATCGTTACGTCGGTTTTCATAGGCCTTGGCATCGTGTTTTGTGGATGCGCAATGGTCCATAACGTCTTCGTGTGGCAGAGGGTAAGAACATATCGCTATTAAAAAAGAAAACGAACACGTTCAAACACGTCTAAATCATCTTTTATGTGTATTTTACCCGGAAATCATTTTATCGTGAAATTTTGTTTTTCAGAGTTACCATAATTTATCTGGTAGAGTTCATAAAAATTTTTCTGAAATCAATTGCAAGCTTTTAGGAAACCAGGATTTTTCACATTTTTAAGAAGCGTTATAATTATATTGCGGATCTTTATACGTTCGTGCGAAATTGAAAAGTACGCAAATGGCGCAAAATGCATAAAATGCGCTAAAATATACGTATATAAGAAAACAAATCTCTATTAAAATTTTATTTCTTTGATTATGTTCGTAAAACTACAAACTTGTATAAAAATACGCATTCTAGTTATAAATGTTAAAACATTCGATCTAGTCCTTATCACATTCATGAAAACCTCCATTTAACCATTCGTTGTATCAACAAACATTCATATGCAAAACTTACCACCTACCACATCCTCCGCGTATTAATATAATCCCCTTTTATAAATTATACACTTTAGAATGGACTGGTTGGGTCAGAGTCATATAAGCTTACAAGTTCTCGAGGAGTTCTACCGAAGTTACATTTACGTTTGCATAATTTCACCGAAAAAGATACTCTGTAGAATGACAGGTTCGTTTGTTTATGTGATCCGCGATCGCAACTATTTCAAGGGGATTTTATAAATAACCATACACACGATATTCAGTGTATTTTCGTATTCTCGTTTATTTTGGGGAGATTTGTAAAACTGTTGAACAAAATAATTGAGTAACGATTATATTTGCCGAGAAAAAGTCTTTTTCTCTGTACCCCTCCTTCTACTTCAAGCATGTAGTATAATAAGACAATAAGATTGACAATGGCTGAAAGTAATCCAAAAGAGTTTTCACCATGGTTATCGGTAACGAAAAAGATTTGAATCATCTTTAATACTTATTCGTAACTAGAATCATTTCAACTAAAATGTAAATTCTTATATTATAACTTTTTTAATTTGTTATGGCCCCTGACTACAACCTAACCTATCATTCTTATTTCGTAGGAGAAGACGAATGCCGTGAAGGCGTTAGCGCGCGAACAGTGCGAAGCGGCGGTACAGCTGCAGCGTCAGCAGCAGCTGCAACAGCACCAGAACCAGCCCCAGCTACAACAGCAACAACAACTACGTGGCCCGTTAACCATCCACCATGCTGGCTGCCCAACGAAAGTCGGGCCCGTGACGAACCAACTAAATACCAGCCACGCAACGCACGGCCGAGCTGCACAGTACCAACACTATCATCACCATCATCATCATCGACACGTGTCAATGTCCCCACCGCCCTTGTTGCTCTCATCGCCAGCTCCGATCGCGGCGACGCACAATCATCTGAACGTGAGCGGACACAGAAACGTGGTTACGCCACCGGATACACCAGCAGATAGATCGCCACCGAGTCCTGGAAATAAGCTAAATAGATCGCAGCATTTGCCACGGGAAGCAACCGGCAGCGTCAGTCCTGGTCTTCCGGCTGCCACATTGGATCTAAGTAGCGCAGCAACCACCAATAGTCCGCATGAATTGTCCACGTTAGTTTAGAAATTTGGTCCGAACATTATATCTTCACATAGGATTGGAGATTAATAGTTGATAGTTAATTTACACATCGATCTTTTTATTTGTAAATTGGGTCGTGGTTTAGAGTTGGTTTGTAAAAATTCGGTCCTAATTGTTAAATGATGAATATTGATTAAGAATAATAGGCATTGATGTACCAATCTTTTTTTAACTTATATACTTGAGCACACGCATTGGAGATTTCACTTTTATTCAGTGAAACAGCAACTTCATTACTCGCTTATTCAATACGGCAATTGCATATATTTCATGGACATTTTAACAATGTTTTGAATAATTTCTAACGGTACAATTGTGATGAAGTGAAAAAAATCGTGATAAGAAACAGAGAGAAAAGTTGCTCGTTAATGAATATTGACCAGAAATAAAGTAATTTCTAAAGAATATCCCGAAGACGTCGTAGATATTACGAAAGGAATGATTAATTTATACCCGCGTGTATCTTGCCATTACCATACTATTATTATTATTATTATTATTATTAATATTGTTAGTAGTACTCGATTACATTATTATTAATATTAATATTATTGCCTTATTATTATTAATGTTATGGAACCTCTAGTCCTAGGTTACTTTCGCTGCCACGAAAGGATAAGATTTTCGAACTTTTTACTATTACGTGTAATTCAAGTTTTCCTGTTGCGCATGCGCAGTAGAAAGAAAGTTAGCGGAACTCAAATCTCGAACTATAGAGAGTTGAAAAGTAGTAAAAGTAAAAAAGCACGAAGAACATTTGTATTTGTGCTGGATTAAGTTTGATAATTGAAAATTGAGTTTGATGATAACATTTTTTTCGTATTCGCTTCGGTAAATATTAGTTTTATTTAAAATTGAACAAAGCATTTTATGTTTTTCAAATACGGTACATAATCGTAATATCGAATTTTGTAAACTGATAGTAAGAAACTCTATAATTCGAGACTGGAACTTTGATCAAGTTCACATTGAACGTAAACTGACTTAATTTTGTTATTTAAGCGTGTATACTATACGTGTTTGTTCCTTCTTCTCTTGTGCGCAGGCTATAGCTTAATTACTTCCAATAAACGCAGTTATATCGAATCAATGACCGATACAAATTTAGATATTAGGATTATTTAAACAAGAGATTAAAAACTAAAAAGTATTGTTTTTATACTGCATATGTACATATGCAATATGAACGACAGTTTGTGTAATAATATGTACCCCTCTTCTTAGTTTACTTTTGTATATTTTGCGACATTTGATATTAATTTTATGAGCAACGTACTTACACTTTATCTTTGTAATTAAATGTGAAATGAAAGAAAAGAAATGACATGAGAAAAGGAAATTCGATGTACGAGTATATACGAATTGACGGAATTAAAATTTAACGCTATATTTAAATAGAAGACGTGAAATATCTTGTCATCTTAAAATAACTTCCTAATAATCATTCCTATTCTTTTACATAAAAACATTTTTCGACTGTAACTTAAGAAAAATGTCTGCTAACGTGAAACGTGCCAGAAAAAATTAACAACTTCCATTAAATTGGCAAATTTCTCATTAATATCGTAAAACTCGCGTTTACAAAGATCAGATCAGTGTACATAATATACAAAACAAATGCAGAATATATAAATATAGCACATACGTTCTGAATTATATTCGAATTGGGCAGGGTAACCAAGTGAAAATATGTAAATTTCACGATGTGTAATGTACACTTTATCGAACTTGTAAGTAGTGTAGAAATAGAATATTTTACACGTAACAAAATATACAAACGACAATACACAAGTTAAATTATTTGTTAGATCCATGTATAACAAGCATAGTACAAAAGTGTTTTAGCTTTATGTACTGGTAATTATGAGAAATACCAACTTAATAGATGTATTTGGTATGTACCTAGTTAAGAAAACAATAAATTATTCTGAACAGATAAAGCGTTTAGTAGCTTGTAAAGTATGAATTTTCGAAAACGTAAGTATTTTATATCTAAGTAGTTAAGAAACGCGAGCAAGGGAAATCAAACAAAGGAACAAAGTTTTTTTGTTTAAAAATATTTAATTTGTTGTTCTATTATCCGAGGTTAGAAGCGATAATGTACAAAATCTGAATAAATAAGATTCCTCAATATTATTGAATTTTAATTCTAGGGTAAAGTAATATATCCGCATATTTTATTTATATACAATATGTATAAATAATGATGTGATTTGACTAATTTTGTTGAAAGAATATTTGTACTTTTTACGTAAAACTTCAGTCTTTTACAAACTTTCTTGTAATTAATAAACCAGTAAAAACAATATTAATAAAATCTATTAAAATTATAAACAAACTCATAAGTTTTAATTTTAGTCCTTAAAGGTTGAAATATTTTGCCCCAATGTCGAGACACTTGTTTCAATCCAAAACATTACTATACTGAATCGATAATGTTGCATGTGCCACGAAAATGATGATAGTGTCAGATAACTTGTTGTGAAACGAAAAAGCATTGCATGTACATTTCTGTTGTTTTGTTGACCATGAGTTTGATGATCTTTTAAACTTGCCCACAGCTAAGAAATCAAACAGTATATCTAAACGAAATTAATTTCAAATTATTTTTTAGGTTCTAAGCTTTTATCTAATCTTTCAGAAGTTGCAAAATTTATTCCACAAGAGTCTTTTTTATCATAACCAAGTACACATCTTAAAACCATTTAAGTCTTCCTTAGTAATTTCTTCTTATCTTTAATAGTAACGAAAATAATTTAGATGAACGTTTTAAAATTGACACCCTGTATATTAAAAATAAAAGATATATTTTCTTCATAATTGGATAGGCTTTTTACAATGGCAATGTACAAATATCAAAATTGCAATTATACTATATAACATATGTATATATATAAGCTTCACATTTAAACACAAGATTCTTTATTATATTTTTTTAATACCAATATTTTAATAATTATAACAAGGGTTTTTTAACAAGAGATGTATAACATTGTATACAAATTTTCAAAAACCTATAGATAATTTCAGTTATGCTCTTGCATCATTAATTGTTGATGGAACTCTTACCTCAATTCCATCTAGTTCCTTAGACATTACTATTTGACAGCCTAGCCGTGACCTGAAATTAAATATTATATAACTGAATATGTCAATAAATATATTTATTGCTATACAAATTAATACTAATACACAATAAGATTTCTATTTATCCATTTGAAAATCAACATTGTAAATATGCTAATTCCAACATAGATTCGTAATGATTATAGGGTCATAAATAAAAAACTATGAAAATTTATTATAATTTCAGTTTCGTAGTATTCGTAGAGATAGCGATTTGAAATTCTACATTGAGATGCAGATTTCGAAATACCCAATACTAACCTGTTTTTACATAAATTTACAAAGAAAAATTCACTTTATAAAATATTAAAAGGTAATAGAATTAATAATGTGAATGATTTGATACTGATTATTATGAACTCACGTATCTGTTAATTCATATGCTAAATCCAACATGTCTAATTCTTCATCTGTTGGTTTGTCAGGAAGTGCATCATAAACTTCTTTCGAAAATATTAAATGGCACGTACTACAAATTAATGTTCCTTCACAAGCACCTATATCAATTATATTTTAATATTACAACATACTTATATAATAAAGTATCAAAAGTTAAAAATAATAAGAATATTAAACTCGATAAAAATGAAAATTTTCAAATATTTTCTACCTCAAAATTATTTATTTTAAATTAAGTAAATTATGCTTCTTTAAAACATACCATATCCATCTAAATCAATTTCATTATTTACTACTATGTCTAATATAGTATCTCCAACTTTCCCTTTTGCTTTGATTCTCTCTCCACTTGCTTTAACAAACGTTATATTTACTCTGAAAATAATATTTATGAAAGATAAAAATTATCTCAATATAATTATTTTCCTTATTTTTTGTGTTTCTTCAATTAATCTTCTCTTAATTATACCTTAATTATATGTATCACTTATGATAATAGAAATAATTTAAAAATAAGATATACTTGTCTTAATAATACATAAATAAAATTCGTATATCATATATTTATAACAGTGTTATATTTTTAGTTGTTCACTGTCAATGTTGTTCTTATTAATACTATGTTATTTTTCTAGATGTTATACTCCTACAAAGAGAAAAATTTCTTAGACATTATTATTAGCATTATTATTTTGACACCAATTTTATATTGGAAGGTAAGTACTGAAATTCTATTAAAAAAAGAAGGAAAGCACAAGAAAATTTGTATCACTTACTCTTGTTTTTCTGAAAGTGGTTGCGTGGTCGATATTCCTCTTGTTGCCTGCAAAAAGGGTAACGTTGTGTTGCTTGTATATTTTGAATAATTTGATGCAATACCGAGAATTGATCTCGAAAATTTTTGTAATTGATTTACTAACGCCATTCCACTGTCATAAATATCATGAGTATGGGACACCCTGACCGAACATCAGATAAGTATTGCGGAAAATATCAATTGTAGATCAATTGTACTTTGTACAGAAACTTTCACGGCATTCTTCGGCTGCTATACTGCCGACGTTCCTTTACTGTGATAGGTTATAAAACGGTTCCTAACACAAGTGACGTATCTCTACCGGACACGTGCTCTTCGGGCCACACGTTTTATGATACAAGACCAGCAAAATGATCAATATGTAATTTTACATATCTTACATTTTTTCCAAATGAAATATTGTTTTTATTAAACGTTTAAAACCTCAGGCAACATTTATTTCATCTGATTTCAGTTTTACAAATATATATCTATAATACATATCTGTATAAATTACGGTCTGGTTATATCAAACAGGGACCGACACTCGCTAGGGAAAACTGCCCAAAAATTGAATCGTAAAAACCAATATGAAAGACAACAAATTTCTCGTTCTGCGGAACAAATAGAAATGAGCAGAGTATCTTTATCTTTATCTGAGACATTCAAAGCGTATCACGCATACGCTAAACCTGAAGAAAACTTTCTTGTCTTCCATGTTCATTTTTCCCTTTTCATTTCCATATAGAAGAAACCATATAGAGGTTTCTTCTATATTTATTTATATGTTCGTGATTGATGCTATTGACAACATACAACTAAGGGGAAATACGAATAGTAATAAATAGATGTATAATTCATTATGCAATTTTATAGAATTAAATCTTATTTATCTTCAGATATAAAAACTATATTTACCAGCTGAAACACTAACGCATATGCAGTATAATATAATCTACTTAACAATCTCGTTTTAGTTATAATATGTGATTAATTCTTTTGCTATTTCGCTATAAACAGTTTTTTGTGCATACAATATTTTTTTATAGTATTCTAATATATTGTTAGATATTGTAAAGAAAGTAAAATACAGTTATTGAAGTGTGGGAACATTCAATGTTAACCTTGCTTCAAAAAATAATCTTTCGAATGAATGGGGAATAGATTTTTAGTATTATAGTTGGTATAATGTCATCATTGTTTACAATGTGTTAGAGTTAAAGAAATGAGACAAATTAATATTTCAGAAGCAAATTCAATATTTAAATATGATATGAATGATGATGATATGAATGTTCTTTTTATACGAGGAAATGGAAACGTATGTATGGTAATGGAAACGTAATGGTTTTAACATTATTTTAGTACAAGATCTTAGCATAATAGTAATTAACAGTATCCATTACCTTTTAGTCAATTTTTGAAAAATGACATATATGATAATTTGCAATAGTTTGATAATAAAATACTTGTATCGATATTAATAACGTATAATTTGCTATCTCAAAAGGATACAGACACAGCCAATGATAATGTTTGGGACGATAGTGCATTAATAGAAGCATATGATAAAGCAATAAATTTAGCAAAAGAAGAAGTTATCAAGCGAATGGGAATGGATGTTGGAAATTCTCAACCGAAAGAAAACCTACAAAATCTTAAGCAGCCTAAACACGCAAGTAAATTACACAAGGTTGTGATTTTGATAGAATATTACAAATTTGATACAGAATATTATTAAATATATTGATTAGGAAGCAAATTATTTTATTTTGCTATTTACTTATATTTATTTGTATACACATCTTTTCTCTATAGAAATGGATCATAGGAGCACCTTGTCGTGCAATATACTCAGAGGATGGAGAAATTTATGAAGCTATAATATCAAAAATTTACGAAAACAATGGCACGTGTGTTGTAAAATTTGTAGGTAATACCTTTAGCATGATGGTTATGTCAATTAAGAAATGTACTAAAAATACATATATATATATGAAGTAAAGGCTTTCGCATAGTCTATCACAGTGTCATTCAGCAGGTTCTTAACTCGGCAGGAGTACCTGTCAATGTCTATGGAGAGACCCGTGGGATATAGGGTCATGAACCATAAACATGCATGTTACTTATTGTTCATTATTAGCTGCTTGGAATATAATTCTCCTCATTAGACGAGTGATTATTACTACATATATCAAGGCAAACATTTATACATATACATTTATGCATGGGAAATTCTAGTACATTGCCTGTAAGGACAGTAACTGAATGTCACTCAGCCATTCTATTAAATGACAAAAATTTCTTTTACTCTGTGTTTAGGCTATGGTAATACAGAGAAAGTCGAGTTGAGTTCTCTTTTAGAATCAGAAGGTTTGCAAAGTCAAATAGCACAACAAAAGAAAGCTTTGGAAGAGAAATTCAATGAAGAGAACGACGAGACTTGTGAGACTAATTTTTCTACAAATGTAAATTCGAAAAAATATAATGTAGAAAAAATGGATTGTGCACATCACTTCATATCGGGACCATCTTTCAATTCGATGACTGATATAATGCCACCTGCACCTCCTTTACCACCATAATTAATGGCCGAGTAAGTACAATTTAAAAATTCTAATGAAATGCTGAATACTTCTAATATTAATAAGTAATTTGGAATAAGTTTAACATTTTATTTGGAAAAAAAAAAATACGAAATTTTAATAAAATGTACTAGATTACCAGATAATGATACAGACGCACTTTCAAGTATGTTGATGTCATGGTATATTAGTGGTTTTCACACAGGTAATTATTTCATATAAGTATTTTATTGTATATTAAATTTTCAATGGACTATGTTATTTCTTTTGTAGGTTATTATCATGGTTTGAAACAAGCAAGAAACAATCAAGAGAACAGGAAGAAGTGTTGATTATATCAATTTTTTCAATAACAATATAACGATAATATAAGATATAATAAAATATAAAACTCATTGTATTTATTTACTTCAATTATTTGAAATAAAGAACAGCTTTATTTTCATATAAGACTTTATTTTTTTAAAAATAATTACTAAGATAAGAAAAACTAAAAAACATATTTTTGATAAAATACACTCACATATATATGTCGGGTTATCATTAGGATTTAAGGCGCGTAATGATCCTTCGTTTGAATTAGCCATTGTTTTACGAAACAGAGAATATATTTACGCGAATAAACAAGATTTTACAAAATATTATGAATAATGAGTTTAATAAATAATAAGATTAACAAACGATAAGTTTAACTAATAATTAGATTAAAGATTAATAAGTTTAACGAACAATAAGAGGAACGAATAATATGTCTTACGAATAATGAATTTAACGTATAATGAGATTAACGATCGATAGGTTTCACGAATAATGAATTTAATTAACGCTATTAACAATGTTCCGGGGTTCAAACGAATCCACGGTCAACGGGATAACTCTTTACTATGTGTAGAATAATTTTAAACACAGAATACAATTGCTGAGACACTCGGTAAATTGCTCGATGTATCACTTTCCAAGGCGATCACACGAATGAATATCTGATGAAAATCTTTTTCGCTATCCGACTGCATTTGTTTGTTATATGCTCGCTGGAAACATCGAGAAGGTTCCAATCGTTGTTGCTAGGCAATTTCTGTCAAAAGTTTGTTGTATACTCTTTGGAAACATCGAGAAAGATTCAAACGCCGTTACTAGGCAGTTTCTGTCTGGAGATTGATTCCTAATACAACGTGTGTCCCATTATATCGACATCTCTAAAGTACAATTCTATGCGATTTCTAGGGAGAACAATACAACCGATCCACACCTTCGTCAGGCAAAACGTTTATCCCGTGACCGTGGCTACGTTCGGCGACCAGTTGTCACCTCGAACTCACTTTCGCTTTCACAAATATCAAACAATTACAAATGACAATTGCTTAATTACAGTTATGATAAAATCTAGGCTAAAGCATTAGAAGGCTTCCTCAAAATTGCAAAGGGAAGGCTCCGGTTTTCCTTTCATCTCCGACATATATAATACAAGGATATAATACAACCGAACATTTTAAACTTAGCCTATAGCGTGTGCGCGCACACACACGCACACACACATGACACACACGACACACATGCGCGCACACACATGCACACACATGCGAATGATTTCTCGAACGATAATCCATTTATTTATATTTTTCAATATCTGTCATTACGATTGCGTATTTATTTGTTCCGCGTATCATATTTATCTATTTGCATAACTGTAGGTGACATTTTTTTTAACAATTTTGCTAATATTTCATAACTTTTTAATTCATATTTCAAAGTGGTAACAGGTGTTTCTTTCTTTTCAAGTCTCCTCCATATCGGGCTTATTTCTAGTAGCCACGCTTGCTTACAAAGCAATTTTATATCTGCACAAGAATATCTTTCAGTACATTTTACTATGTGGTTTACAATATCTGTATTTTCTAATAAGTGGTTGCTAAGGTATAATTTGAATATACCAAGTCGAGCAACTTCATTGGGTAATGATACGTATATTTGCTTTTCGAGACGCCTGAGTAAAGCTGCATCAATGCCCCTAATAACATATTTACAATAAATATTATCGTTCTATTATACTAATAATAATGAAGGAATACTTCAAACAACACAATAACATATTTGGAATTTGGAGAAATATTACGATATTTTCTACTTAGAAAACATTGAAATAACGTGATATACGTA
>NW_026099452.1:0-47269 GCF_024542735.1 Bombus huntii
GTAGTTGGGACAAAGACTGTTTGTCTGTTTGAAGGACTTTAGTTAACTAAACCTTAAGATTTATAACGGGCCCTCCAGCTAGCCGAACATGTACTGCGGAGACGCATCGACATCTGGCAATCATCTTACTCGAAGAATAGGGTCTGCGTGTGGCGAGCCACGGGACAGAAACCGTTGGAATGTTTACTGTCGCGTGTCGCCACGAATATTTCTTTTAAGGAGAGCTATAGAATTACTCCATACCTTTGTTAGGCAAAGCGTTTATCCCTTGACCGCGGCTACGTTGGGCGACAGACTGTCACCTCGAGCCAAAGCTCACCGTCACTAATCTAGAACAATTACAATCGGATTGAATAACTACAATTGTTCAATTACAGCTATAGTAGACTCTAGGTTAGAATGTTGCGGGATTATCTAAAATTCCAAAGGCTCCGGTGTTCTTTCATCTCCGACATATAATTATATAATGACTCATTGAAAACCAGCTTTCATTTTTTGTTGATAGTATGGTAAGAAAATGTGAAGTTCGAACGCTTGTAACGATTGCCTGAGTTGCGTCATCCTTGGTTTTAGGAAAAGATAGGGAAGTCACTGAAGGGTGTCGCGGCTTCGATGTCTTTCGTAGCTGCGACGCGGAGGCCTCTCGGTTGTTCTTTGAACAATCGTCAACGTGGACGAACGTCAAAGCGAAACCACGCGAATTCGGCATTTCCGATAATACGGAACTCTGTAAACGCGACTGCGTTGAATTCGTTCGATTAATTCCTAGCAGTATCTATAAACAGTGAACTTAAGGCCCCATACACAACTGCATACGCTAGGTTGTAAGAAATAATAGCTATATAAGTATGTAGCGGCGCATGAGTTAGAGAACGATGCAAATCGAGAGCGACTCATATTATTGTTTTGCCTCGTGACACTTACACAGTCTTGACGTACATGTAACGTCAACAAATATCTCCAACAGACTCAGGAAACCTGAACAGCCTTGCACACGACACCGACTCCCAAAACAAAGGAATATGAATTCGGCACATAGGCATAAGATAAACGAACATCTAGAAGGGCTGTGTCTTGATCGAGTCTTTCAGTCTTTCGGTAACGGTCAAATCGCACACTTGTAATCCTATTATAAAAATAAAGGTACCTCGAACTCTGGTTCAAGAACCCAACATTTTTTTATTATTATTTTCCCATTATTTTTACGTGACATTTTGGCGATCCTGCCAGGATCCATTCGCTTCAGTGTAAACGAAGTTACGATTTCGGTCTACGGACATTATTGAAGATCGAAGGATTCGAACTACTTGTGTTATGAACTTTGCTGTCAATAATTTACCACGGTGGACCAAATTAACGGGGCCACTGTCAGCATAGAACAAATCAACAGAACGAGTTTGACACTCAAACGCATTTGAACGCGCCACAGAGGAAAACACCGCAAGGGGAACCTCATTCTACGAACTTACGTATCAAGGTGAGAAAAGTCGGAATTCTTTTAAACAATATAGAACGCGAAAAGTTAGTTTCTCTAGTAACTCTAGCGAAGAGACAATATGAACAAGAAAGACACAAAAGCCGAGACAAGTTTACCCTCTACAAGTGGAGTTCAAAATAAAACGGGAACACTCGATTCCTCTACCAGAGCAATTTTAGACTTAATACAGAGACAGAACGAAGAATTTCGACAACAATTTAACGAAATAAAGAATGCTTTAAAATTAGCGAACGAAGAAAATAGAAAACGCGCTAACGAAATGGAAATATTAAGTAGAAACCTCTCTCGTGTTAAACTACCACAAATAAACGTAAAATCAACTGAATTCGGTTCTATGATGACTGACGATGACGATAATATATCAGTATTAAAACACGATACTAATCCACCTCCACCTATGCCACAAAAGCCACCAACATATGTCCAACCATCCAATTCAACAGCTGGAAACTCTGGAAATCTAAAAGCTGTTTAGTATCTCCGATACTAAACGGAGAAAACGATATAAGTGTAGAAGATTTTATTCGTGAAATAAAAGAAATGAGAATGATGTGTAGCGAACAAACGTTATTATTAAAAATGATCAAAATAGAGAAAATTGTAGGAAAAGGCCGCAATGACAATCCGCAATATCCATATTAACGAATTCGAAACTCTGTACGAAGGATTAAGACGTAACGTAGCTACTCAAGCATCAGTAAGAGAACACCAAGATCAGTTAAGAGTGATAAAGCAAGGAATAACCGAAAGCGTGCAAAATTATAACATTAGATTTCGACGTGTTTTCAACAAACTTCAATACAGCATTACCAATGAATATAAAGACGAACTAACTCGATGAGCGATGAACGATCGACTATACATGGTTTCTGTGATTGACTATGTAAGAGGCCTTCGTTCAGAAATAGGACACGTGCTATTGGCTAATCCCCCCCCCCCCCCCCCAAACATCATCGATGCAGAAAAAAAGGCAATGGACGTGGAAAAATACTTTCGCGAAGACAACGCTCGCAGACGGATGACACGACAAACAACCACTCCACCATCTTATCGTAACCAGACGTCTCGTCCAGTAGGTAACCGCTTCACGATTACAAGTAACATGAATAACAAAACTCCACCCACACAAAACATTCTACCAAGAATGAATAATTTTACAAAGCTTGAAAATCGACCATTAAACGAAAGGCCACAAACGAAATGTTTCAAATGCGATCGATTGGGACACCTTGCCAATCAATGCCAAAATTTTCGAATACCGCCTCAAACAAAAGCCCCTCCAGGAATAAACCACATTCAAGAACAATCAGAATTAACAATGCTACCTCAGGAAGATTATCCACAATACGACTACAATTACCAGGACGACGAGGATTGCGATTTTTCGTTGACTCGGGAGCAGGAATCAACTTGCTTAAACGAGGATGCTACCCAGGAAGGACAATAATACCAGACACATAGAAATTCTCCATGGAACATTCCAAATACGAATCCAATTCCAAAATTAAACTAAATTTATTCAACAAAGAGATAGAATTTTCCTTAGTAGATGATAATTTCCCTATCATAGAAGACGGCATATTAGGCTTACCCGGTTTAAATCAATATCGATTCGAACTCTCCAATAAAACATTAAAATTAGATAATAATACTCTTCTGCTGCAGCAAGAACCACCCCTCGCATCGGGAGAAATCGTTCAAAAATTGTATACTTCGACGGAAAGCCAACGCCAGTATGCTTTATCAATGGTGGTAAGTTTTCAGTCCAAATTTCTAACATTATTGAAAATATAAACACTGTAGATCAAATCTAAAAATTCAAATCTTTGATTCGACTATCGCACATAGAAAAACCTCTTAGAGAACCTATGTAGTATTTTCGTCTGTACCTACTTAAATTATATTTATCTTATTTTCCTTTAAGCATTCGTGAACGTAGTGGTAATGAACTTCAATGTGTTTAGAATTTTTTGTGAAATTTCCGTACTTTGCTATACTTATCACTCCAGAGTTATCGTCATAAATTTTTACAGGGTTATTGTCTAGATTTACATTGAAGACCTTCATAATTTCTCTAATAGACATTAATTCACTCACCGCTTCCGATAGAGCTACATACTCTGCATACGTCCAGGCTTTTGTCACACACCTTTGTTTTTTAGATTTCCAACCGATTACATTTCCATACAATTTAATTACATATCCAGAAGTAGATTTTCTATCTAAATGATCTCCTGCCCAATCAGCGTCCACATAACAATCTATCGTTTCACACTTTTCATTCCTTTTCTAATGTAACCTTAAATCTTTAATATTAAATATTTCAATATTTCGGTACAAATATTTCAATATTCGCAAAGCATATTTAAAATGTGTCTCGCTACAACAATCTTGAAATCTACTTAAGATAATTCACACTATAACTTATATTGGGTCTGGTATTTGTACTAATATACAGCAATGCGCCAATTAAATTCTTGTATCCAATGTCATTTCTATTTATCTCAGCGTTTTCAATTTTTAAATTTGTTTCCGTTGGTGTACAGTACAATTTGCTGTTTTGTAATTTATATTTGTTCGCTAATGATTCAATGTATTTCGTTTGGCTTAGTTTCATTTCATTTTTTATATAATCATACTCTATATTTATTCCAAAATATTCTTTTACTTCACTTAAATCTTTCATTTTAAATTTATCAGGTAATAGCTTCTTTACATTTTGTATCCTTTTTTTGTTTTTACTACAGATTAACAAATCGTCTACATATATTAGCAAATAAACAACATTTTCCCCCTCTCCATGAGTATATAGGCACAACTCTATGTTATTCTTCTTAAAATCCAATGTCGTCACATACCTATCAAAACACTCATACCAATCCCTCGGACTTTCTTTTAACCCATAAAGCGCTTTCGATAATTTACAAACTCTATTCGTTCCGTCCGCATATCCCTTTGGTTGATTTACATATACCTCCGAGGTTACTTCACCATTTAAAAAGGCAGTTTCTACATCCATTTGCTCAATTATTACTCCATTTTGACAACAATATGATAGCAATATCTTAAAGGTCTGATTACTCGCCACTGGAGAATATATGTCATCGGCTACGTTTCTTTGTTGAAATCCCCTTACCACTAATCTAGCCTTATACCTGTCCTCTGATTTTTTCGTGTAAACCCATTTTACATCTAATACTTCTTTGCCTTTTACCCTTTCTACCAATTTCCAAGTTTTATTCTTATAGAGACATTCTATTTCCTTATCCATAGCCTGTTTCCAAACTTCACTATTTTCACAACAAATCGCCTCCTCAAATGTGCAAAAGATATCTACTCTACAATAATTTGCGTGAATCTCACTACTGTTTTCCTTTTCTGGATACCTTACTGGAGTTTTCTTATTACGTGTAGATCTCCTAGGAATCTTTACGCTTTCAGAACTATTATCATTTTCATCTTCTCTACTTTCTAACTCTTCCTTATTCATGCTGTCCAATAAATAATTATCTTTACTATCATCGCTAACTGCATCGAATGAATTCTCCTCAAAACCGATACATTTTTTGTCTGTTTCTACGACCTCTACATGTCGCTACTGTTATTTTTACACCTAATAGGACTCTCTAACCTACTTCACTATATCCTAACAGAATTCCCATATCTGCCTTCTTATCCCATTTGGAAACTCTTTTTTGTTCTGGCCTTCTTACAAAAACTTTACTTCCATATAGATGTAGATTTTTAACACTTGGTTTTCTCCCGAAGAATATTTCAAAAGGTGTCTTTCTTTCTATAGTATTCGCTAATATTCGATTTTTCAAGTATGCCGCTGTACAAACTATTTCCGGCCAGTACCTTTTATGTACTTTCGCTTCCGCTAACAAGCAACGCGCCATGTCCATCACTGTTCTATTATACCTTTCCGCTGTCCCGTTTAATTCATGTACGTATGTTGGGCAATTATTTATTCTTATACCTTTATCCCTAGCAAATTTATAAATTCGATTATTTAAATATTCTTTACCATTATCGCATCTTAATATTTTTAACCTCTTGCCCGTTAAATTTTCGGCTTCATTTACGAACTGTACGAAAGAATCAAAGACCTCATCTTTTGATTTTATACAATAGATCCTAGCTATTTTACTATAATCATCGATAAATGAAATGAAATATTTTTCTCCATTGAATCCGGTAGTCTTAAAGGGACCACATACGTCCGTATGAATAATTTCCATTATTTCCCTAGCCTTAGTTCGATTATTTTTGAAAGGTAAGTTATGCATTTTGCTTTCTATACACACCCTACATTTCAAAAGTTCCTTTTCAAATTCATTCGGTATGCCAGTCACTAGCTGCTCTTTACCCAAAATCTCTAAATATTTAAAATTTACGTGTCCTAGCATCCTATGCCATCTTTCCTTTTTACTCATACCACTACGTTCGGCGCTGTTTACTAAGTGCTTCTTCCCTTTCAATATACTTTTTATTCTATATGTCCCATTCTCTTTGAACTGAGCTGTAAGTATATTATCCTCATCTATTACTTTCGCAATATTTCCTTTGGAAATAACCGTATTCTTATCGTCTGCTGGTTTACCTAAACTAATCAAATTTGCGGACATTTCTTTCGCGTAAAATACTTTCCTCATATTTATTTTATTTTGTTTTCCGAATGCTTCAAAATAACTTATAACATTCCCAACTTTTGTCGCTTTTATCGGTCTATTATCGCCTAAATATATATTTACCGGTTCTTTTAGGTCGATAGATTTATCGAAATAATTTATATTATTAATTATGTGATCGGTACAACCGCTATCTAATAGCCACACTATTTCGTTCTTACTTATTTCATTCGTCTCACTGCTGTTTGCTGCGTGCGCCGTTGCTGTCCATATGCCTGCTCTTGAGTTTCCATGCTCGCCCGTGCCGGTTCTTGATTGATGATGAAAGTTTCCACGTCCTCTGCTCGTATTGCCTTTGTTCTCTCTTCCTCTGTTTCGACCAGGTGTTGGCCCATGCCAATAGCCGTTACTGCTTCCCGCTTGGACGCCATTTTGACACTCTCTCGCAAAGTGTCCTAATCTTCCACATCTGAAGCATCCTTCCTTTTTTGCAGAAAAGGCGTTGGTTTGCCTTTCTCCTCGATTGGATTTATTTTTCTTCTCTGCTATCTCTATTTTATTTTTTACATACGCTACCGTTTGATCCTCTTCTTTCAATGCGTCTATTATGTCCGCTATGTAGCTGTATTCTTCGGGTAACGTATTCAGCATGTAATTCAGCTTTTCCCTCTCACTTACTTGTGCGTCCGCACTTTTTAATTCATTTATTAATTTTTCGAAATCGTTAAAGAATGATGCTGAATCACTGTAGTTCTCCAGTCTTATGTTTTCCAATCTCCTTCTGCATACGATCTGCAGTGCCGTCGACTCTTTCAAGTACATTTCATCGAACCTTTTTATTATATCATACGCCGTTTTTCCTTCCCTAACATACTCCAATTGTCTGTTCGATATTGCACTATAAATTATATTTATCGCCTTCAAATCCTTTTTGTCCCAGTCTTCATCGTCTCTTTCGTTCTTCATTCTAGTTGTAACAACCTCGCATTCCTTATATTTGAGAAACATCGTGATTCTTTGCTTCCACATTCCATAATCCTCACCATCGAATATAGGTATCATGATTTCCGATCTCTCCATTTTAATTGATTCTTCTTTTTTTTTCTTTTCTTACTCAAGCGTTCCTACGTGCTCGAAGTATATTTTTTTTCTCTGAAAGTTTTTTTTTCTTTACTGAAAACTCACTCGCAAGATCGTAACCACGCACTAAATATCTTGCAAAACTAGTAACCACGCTCTGCTACCATGTTAAGGAAATTCGAGGATTTGGGAATACAAATAATTGACTATATTTCCCACACAACAGTTATACATCTATATTACTCTCTGAAGAACGTCTTGCACGCACGCTGGTCGCCAACCGACTATCCTAGATTCTTCTAACATCTGGCAACAGTCTTTTGTCTCCACTAAGACCTTGACGCCCTCTAACCCTTACACACACACTCTCATGTACAGTGTAAATGTATCACTTCCCTAACAAATAAGTATGTTATTTCGTTACCACTTATCTCGTTCATCTCGCTGCTGTGTGCTGCGTGCGCTGTTGCCATCCATATGCCTGCTCCTGAGTTGCCATATTCGCTCGTGCCGGCTGCTGATTGACGATGGAAGTTTCCACGCCCCCTGTTCGTATTGCCTTTGTTTCCTCTTCCTCTGCTGCGACCACGTGTTGACCCACGCCGATAACTGTTACTGCTTCCCGCTTGGACGCCATTTTGACACTCTCATGCAAAATATCCCACTCTTCCACATTTGAAGCATCCTTCCTTTTTTGCAGCAAAGGCATTAGTTTTCATTTCTCCTCGATTAGACTTATCTTTCTTTTCCGCTATTTCTATTTTATTCTTCACGCACGCTACCGTTTGTTTCTCTTCTTTCACTGCATCTATTATATCCGCTATGTAGCTATACTCTTCGGGTAACGTATTGTTTTCGCACGTTCGCTGGGAGACGCGATCTCGAAGAAGCGCGCCAACGGGAGTCGTAAATTCCCGTTACGATTTGCTAATCGACGCCGCGAATCGCTCGATCCCTTATTTCGTTTAGGATAATAAGGGTAGTTAAATGAAGGATAACGCTGTTGCTAACAGGTTATTATATATTTTCACAAACCAACAACTTCGGTGTAACACAAAATGAATATTTGTTATGAGATGACTACGAATGAGTGCGACCTGAGTCTCTAGACGGATTATCGCGTATACTGATGGATTTGTCGACTCATTGTATTCGAATTGCTGACCGCTTGACGAGATGCTTGATTGAGACTGACTGATCTTCGGGTGTAAACCCGGTCGAAGGATGTTGACTGTTCGAAGGATGTAAAGTCAGTGATGTTCGGAGACGATGCTGTGGCGGAGGAAAGCTAAGGATGGGTGTGTCTAGCGCACGGGACCATCGGATTTGTTGGTGACGATTTTGACTAAGGGAGTGAGGGAAATAGTCTTCGTTGTTAATTGGTTAAACGAAGGGTCTTAACCGCCCTCGAGAGAAAGTGGTTCGTGGGAGGAAAGTTGCATCATACGTGAGAAAAACCAACTTTCCCTTGTCAAGCCGTAGTAGACAAAGGTCTTTAGAAATGCTTTGGAAACAGACGTTTGTTCAGTTTGAAGGACCTCGACTAGGAAATTCCTAAGATTTATGGAAGATACTTGAGACTATTGAGGGTACGCAGTGAGTATCCGAAGACATCTGGTTGCCATCTTGCCCGCGGTGTGTGGCCTGGGCTAGGTAGAGTTACGCGACGTAACACGTATTTATCATGTAATTCAGCTTTTCCCTCTCACTCACTTTTGCGCCTGCACCTTTTAATTCATTTATTAATTTTTCAAGATCGCTAAAAAACGATGCTGAATCACTGTATTTATCAAGACTTATCTTCTCCAATCTCCTTCTGCACACGATCTAGTGCCGTCGATTCTTTCAAGTACACTTCGTCGAACTTTTTCATTATTTCATACGCTGTTTTTTCTTCCCTAATATATTCTAATTGTCTATTTGAGAAGGCACTGTAAATTATATTTATCGCCTTCAGATCCTTTTTATCCCAGTCTGGATTGTCTGTTTCAGTCTTCACTCTAGTTATAACAATATCACATTCTTTATATCTCAGAAACATTGTTATTCTTTTCTTCCACATACCGTAACCCTCACCATCGAATATCGATAGCATAATTTCCGATCTCTCCATTTTAATTGATTTCCTATTCTTTACTCAAGCGTTCCTACGTGCTTGAAGTATTTTTTCTTTTATTTTATATTCTTTGAACGTTTCTTCCCTTACTAAACTCGCAAGACTAAAAACCACGCACTAAATAGCTTGCAAAACTAGTAACCACGCTCTGCTACCATGTTAAGGTATAGAGAGGATTCGAAAATACAAATAGTTTACTTTATTTCGCACACAACAGCTATACATATATATATTACACTCTGAAGACTTCGATAACCTTCTTGCACGCACGCTTGTTGTCAACCACCTCCTCTAGATTCTCCTAACAGCCTCCAATCGTCTTTTGTCTCTACTGAGACCTGGACGCCCTCTGACGCTTACACACACATTCACGTGTACAGTGTAAATGTATCATCTACGTAACAAGATCATCAACGTAAAATCCTACCGTCCTCCCGAACATCATAAAACCGAAATAAATAAACAGATGACTGAAATGTTAAACAAAGAGATTATAGAACCCTCCGACTCTCCCTATAACTCTCCTGTCTGGGTCGTTCCAAAGAAAATCGACGCATCAGGGAAACAAAAGTGGCGAGTAGTGATTGACTTTAGGAAGTTAAACGAACTAACAGACCAAGACGCGTATCCACTACCTGACATTAACGATATACTATCACAGCTAGGAAATAAGAAATATTTCTCCTCTTTAGACTTATCCTCAGGGTTCCATCAAATACCCATGGACGAGAATTCAAAGAAATACACTACATTTAGCACACCATAAGAACACTTCCACTATAATAGAATGCCATTCGGGCTCAAGAACGCACCTGCTACCTTTCAAAGAATGATGGATACCACGTTAAGAGGTTTGATTAACAATCATTGTTTCGTTTATCTCGATGATATCATTATATTCGGGCAATCGATGGAAGAACATACTAAAAACTTAGTCATTATATTCCAAAGACTCGGGAAAGTAGGTCTAAGAATACAACCAGATAAATGTGAATTCTTAAAGCCCGAATTAGAATATCTAGGACATGTAGTGACAGCAGATGGAGTAAAACCTAACCCTAAAAAGATAGAAGCAGTAAAGAATTTCAAACTACCAAAAAATCCTACAGATGTAAAATCATTCCTTGGGCTAGCTGGATACTATAGAAAATTTATTAGAAACTTCTCTAAAATTGCCAAACCTCAATCTATTTTTAAAGAAGGACATTTAGTATTAATTCATAACGATCATAAAGAACACAAGATAGATACTGAATGGCCAGGGCCATACACCATTGAAAAAGTGAAAAACCCCTTATTATGAAATAATAGTAAATCACTCGATTAGGAAAATACATGGTAACCGTATTAAACCTTACTTTCCAGGACGATCTTCACCTTCTTCATAGTTAGCTAAGCTAAACGTTATACCCCTTAATGGTAGTTCTATATATCAAGAAAAATTAGCTCATGCATACTTATATAGCGAATCCGTAAACGTAATTATAGGTTTAGACATTAAGGATATATATGCAAAACTCAGCGAAATTAAAAGATTTAGACTAATGTTAACAGAACATTTTAAAAGTGAATGCCCGTATTCCAATGAAATGATTACACGCGCTCGCAAAAGAAATTTAGACAATGTAATCATGCATATTAAATTTATGACACACACTTGTTACCGAAGAGGCTCATTGAATTTTGTTGGATCCATTTCTAGAAGTCTATTTGTAACTCTGGATAACGATAATTTAGAATTAATGAATAAAAATATAGATAAATTTTTTGATGAAAACAATAACTTAAAAACCAATATAACTTACAAAACAAATTTCAAAACTATAGCTTTACCCTTAACTGACAGTCTAGAAGAAATCCTAACAAAAATTGAAAACGCTCCAAAAATCATTAATAATGTATAATCGTATAGAATGCACCTCAATCAAATTTCCAACGAAGTAAACTCTCTTAATTATGAACATAGAATTAGAAGTCTTAAGAAATAGGAACTAAGTGTCTTATAAATTATTAGTTATATTGATCTAGCATTACTAGGAACATATGTATATTTAACAAAATAGGATTATTCGATATTATAAGCAAATGCCTACCTTCCAAATTATGTATTCGCGTATTATGTTGTAAAACCAAAGAAAAAAAAAGACACAGGTATAAGCAATATCTCTAGACCAATAGAGCGCACCTTTAAACACATATTCCACACCTGAAATACAACCATTACGAGAATTACCTGAAGACACCAATTCAGTCATCCTCGAAGCAAGGCATGTAAGATTCCAAAAGGGCATACAAAAGGAGGCACTACACCGAAAATAAGAGTCTGGAGGACCAGCCGCACTCTAACACTGGGGGAATGTAACGTCAACAAATATGTCCAACCGACTCAGGAAACCTGAACCGCCTTGCACACGACACCGACTCCCAAAATAAAGGATTATGAATTCGGCACGTAGGCATAAGATAAACGAACATCTAGAAGGGCTGGTTCTTGATCGAGGCTTCAGTCTTTCGGTAACAGTTTAATCGCACACTTGTAATCCTATTATAGAATAGAGGTATCTCGAACTCTGGTTCAAGAACCCAACATTTTTTTATTATTATTTTCCCATTACTTTTACGTGACAAGCAAAGCGTAACGATAAACAAACTCCGGGCAAAACAATGTTGCCGCTACGTGCAATCGTCAACCGAGGTTGAATTTAAAGTTTTCGATACTCCCCCGAGTATAAATAAAAGAACACGATCGTTAAGACAGTTAGTATCGAACATTCTTATAGCGAATTAATATCGAACGAACGTAAGCATTACCTTGTATACACATATCGAGCAACACTAAGCGAACGACGACTAATTCTGTACTGCAAATAATTTTAAATACATTTGACTACACTAAGTATCAACTCGTCTGGTCATTAATCAACAACGCGTTTAATCGTCCTCCACATACATGTTGTATAAGCTACTATGTGTATATTTATTTATGTTTCCCATAGTACAGACGTATTCCTTATTTTATTGTAGCTGTGTAATTTCAGTAGTCTTGCATAAAGGACATCTGTTTTGTTGCAATTGTATCAGCTATTAATTGTAATACTTGAAGCGTTTGTATCTAATCGTCATGCATCTGTGGTGGCACTCGACCATGGAACTTTCCAACGGCTTCGCGACACAAAGCGCTATACCTTCAAAGCGTAAGGCCGACACGCCTAATGTACCATTGATATCCCTACAGTTCTTTCGCCGAATATTCGGAAGAATGCATACGCGGCAACCGTTGCGGACATCTAATAAACGCGTGCGTAGTGGAGATATCGAGGGGCAACAAAGAAAAGAATCCATTTGGTTTCGAATCAAAGATTCATTCTGCCCCGAGCTGCGGAGTGCGAAAGGTTAAGCGTCATAGCGAAGCAAACACAATTAGAGATACGTGATTATTGACTCTTGATAGTTAATCGTTAATCGTTAATCGTTGTTCATCGTTAATCGTTAATTGTTTTTGATCGTTCATCGTTAATCGTTAATTGTTGTTGACAGTTAATCGTTAGTCGTTAATTGTTGATCATAAATTGTTGACTGTTGATTGTTAATAATTTAATTAACTTTTTTGTTGAACATCAAGAGTATTTCTTGTGGGCACCTTCACCCACTATCCACCTCACATCGTTATTCTACATACGGAAGGCAAGATTGATATCAAGTTCGAAGGACAGACCGCAGAAGTCTGGTCTCTGCTATTACCACGAGACCTTTCGAGACCGCGCAAGGAAGTGCCGGGCCCCTTGCAACTGGACCCAGTGAAACGAGACCAGCCGTCCGTAAACGCGGCATGTGGCGATGGCTTTAGTATCCCATCGCATTTTCGTGACGGACAGGGCACCAAGGATCTCTTTTCTTGTGAACACCGGTGTCAATATAAACGTATACTCGTGCAACAAACTACGCGGATCCGCGAACAAAGATACGTACGAGCTGTTCGCGGCGAATCGAGTGGTCGAAGCAAACCGAAAACGCCTTTCGCGAGTCAAAACGCATCGTCTCTGACGCCACAATGTTAGTGTCACGACCGGCATACTTCAAATCCGATGGACTGACGATGGAGATAAAGATGTGGCGGCACTCGGCGACAATCGGCGGCAATATCGCTGAAGTGTCTAATGAACCATCAACATCCCAACGGTCCTTCCGCCGAAGGTTCTAGAAGAAAGAGCACGTGGCAACGGTCGCGGACGCCTAGCAAATGCAAATGCATGGTGGGGATGTTGAGGGATGACAAAAGAAAGTAATCGGATTCGATCGAAAGTCAAATCATAAGAGCTTCAGTCTTGGAAAGTCACGCCTAGAGTTTGGAAGTGGATTGTAAAGTGAATTGTTGTTAGAAAAAAAATAAAGTTTCTTTTTTTTATTTACACCTCAAATTTCTTTTTTTATTTTGTTATTTTACGTGACATTAGCGCATTCGGTATCGGCAACAGCGCGTGAACGACAAATGGCAGCCGCTAGGATTCGTTACAAAATCTTTGTCTCCCGTGCGATTAATTCTGTATTTAGAATAATTTTAAATATATTTGACAATATCAAGTATCAACTCGTCACGTCATTATTTAAATCATCCACCACAAATCCAAAAACAGAATAAGGAAAACAGAGAAACGAACAAATAGAAAATTAAGTTGCTAACATGTTTTTCTATAATAATATTTTAACATCAATATTGTAATACGCAATGTGTTACGCCGCCTAAAACATCTGCACGCCAGCCCGCGCGACCGGACAACAACCGACCTGCGTAACGTCACTTCGACCCTCAATAAACCTAAGGACCCACCATAACTTTCACTTCCCTGTATTGTTTCGCCATGTGTCTTCAATCCGTTTGTCTTGAAGAATTTCTAAAGCTTAAAAATATTCTCGAAACACAGTCGGTTTTTAGAGAGGTCCTTGGGTTTATTAGTCGCACTTAAAACACGGAGAAAGCGGGTATGCACCCATTAGGAAAATCCGAATAGCCCTGTAATAAAACAAGCTAGGTTTTTCTCACGCACACAGTCATCTATCCACCACGATGGTAGGAGACTCGATACTCATCCCTTCGAGCAGTAGTGCAGGTCATGACCAATCGACACCGCGCTTCGTGGCCCTCACTTTTTCTAACGAAAGTGGGAACAACGAATCCGCGTTCTTTAGGCACAGGGGCACACCCACACCGAACTTTTCTTCCGTATTAGAAAAAGAGCGACAGACAGTCTAAAAACTAACGCCTAACGCGGCAGTCTACACATAGCGCGAGAGTCGCATACTTCACGCAAATCTTTTGTCGGTTCTCGGTGTTGTCGAACACACATCTTCTCTCCTAAATATATTATAGTGCTAAGTCCATTAATACATTAATTTCCATTATAAGAGCCCTGCTCTAGCGTACATATCTATCGCATCTTCATGCGACAAGTTGTTAACTATTTATTTCTCTACGTCAGTGTAATCTAAGTGTTGGAAATATATAATTTATAATTCTGTGAATCACAGTGTTATACAAACTCAATCACCCCTATTATCTCAACGGAAATCAGGGGATCGATCAATTCGTGGTGTCGATTGTTATAATCGTAACGGGGATTTACGACCCCCGTTGACGTCTCTCCTCGCGATTACGTCTCCCCGCAATTGGTCGAAATTTACACAATGTGAAAATGAAAAAATTGGAAGCAACCGAACTACGGATGAAACTAAATCACTTCGCTGCTTGTAAAGATAACTTTTAGTGTTATAAACATAAGTCAAGTAGCAAAGAGCATAAATTGAATTTACCCAAACTCTTCTTGAAATCTGACAAAATGATTCTTTATTTTGTCAAAAAAATCTTTACGTATTTTCCATTCCCATTCGTCGCTTTTTTCAGTGGCGTGTTTATCGCTACGTCGAAACTCCGTCGGGTAGCAGTTAATTTCATTTAAAGTAGAAAACTATTCAGAAACGTGTATACGTTACACAGCAACAAACCAGTCGCCCTGTTATTACCTCGTTCTCAACAGTTCAAATTTCAGGGACAACCGACTACTTAGTATCGACCCAGTACGTCATATTTACTCGCCAAAAGAATTGTAAACGAAAATTGTAACCAGACGTGCCGTTAGTAACTACCATTTTTCGCGAAACTTCTTTTTCATTTGGCGGAAATTTAAACAAACCCCGAAACACCGTGGCGTTTTGCAACTGTCTTTAATCCTTTAAGATAAAAAAGATTGACGCAAAATTTTGACGGGATGAAATTTCACGATATATTCAGGTGAAACGATGCGAAATTAGAGCGAAGCTTATAATGGGAATATAGTTTGCTTGTCTGTTGTCATAAAATGAGATATGCAGAATATATTAAAAAATAGAGTATATGTAATACGAAACTTTATATTATTCATGTTATTATGGACAAAATATCACAATATGTTCATATATTTAAATCTCCTCCGAAAAAGATTATTGTATGTAGAACACAGTTTAACTGTATTTTGAATTCTTGTTTATCAGATCACAATTGATAAGTTGATATTAGGATGATTATCCTCATTTGAAACAATTTTGTGACTGTTACTTGTCAATATACTTTATATCTTATGTACATTTTAAATATAGTACGCAAACTCGAAGTTGCAAGGAACATTAATAAAAACTCAATATTTCAATAACGCCTTTCATGATTATAATTAAATATTTTTTCAAAATGTCGTATCAGTGTTACATCTAGCACCCCCTCCCCCACACACAAAAGTTTACCAATTTATAATATATGTACTAGTAGATTGACAAGTTACGATTTACAGGTTATATAGAATTCTATTTTATGATTTTATAATTTTTCGTTAAATACAATAATCAAATAACTTGCAAATAGTAAAATTTCATTTGTTTTATCGTCAAACTTGTGCAAGGGAACATATTAATGCTGGTAACTTTAGTGACTTGCAAAATTTCAATAGTGCAAGACAGGCCAGATATTCAATTGCAATTGGTTGCTATCCATATTTTCATCGGTCTTACAATAACCTTATGTTATCAATTATGAATTAAAAAGTTAATGAAATCACAACTCACCCAAGGCCAATGGGTATGACTTCTTTTCGAAGATCGATTGAAATCTCGAGTTTGTTGTTTGAGACATTCAGTTACCACAAGACAAAAACACCACTCCATTACAGCCGACGTAAACAAAACATGACAGATTCTTCCAATTCTCGGACAACAAACATAGGCATACATACTGTTTTAAAGTCACAGTCTGTCGTTGAACTTTCGCCAAGTAACTTGATACGCACATATACACGTCCCTCGAAATCAGTTTTCGACGAAAATACATACGTGACATGTTATGTTGCAACCGAACGTGAATTTCTCGCGGGAAATAGCCTGATATCGTTTATTTATGCGTCTCTCAAATACGAATTTTACTATACACTTCGTTTAAGACACGCCATTTTGCAAAACGATTATCGAAAGATTACTGCTTACATCGAGATCGAGAATAGATTCGCAGGAAGCTGGATGCCGCGATTTCTTCCCGCGCTTTACTTTCTTCCGAAGTTGTGATTGGTTGATTTCCTGCTGCCATATTCGGTTTCGCCGAGAATCGTGAACACGTACGCTGGAAGCAATGCGGGGTAATTATTTAATTTATTTCATAATATTATTTAACATATATCGTGAAAAGTTCTGAATATTCGGATTCTTCTGTTATCGTTTCATCGTATGTTAGCATTATCAGCTCTCGATATCGAATTGGCAAACAGAATTTTTCTCATACAAAGTAAGTCACATTAAGTATATGTATATGTATAGTCGAAGCAATGCAATTAAAAATTTTTCCATTTTAATTGCTATTATTTATCACAGACATTTTACCGAGCATTCATTTTATAAATCTTATACATACATATATATATATATATATATATATCGGGTTTACATTAGAATTAGGGTTAGGGGCGTGAAACGAATCTTCGTTTGGGTTACACGTTGTCGTTATGCAATGGAGAAGACATTGACTAGTGCAAATACGATTATTATAGAACCGGACAAGTAACCGCGGTAGTTAGGTGCTCGAGATACTAATGACAATGATCCTAGGTTCAATAACGAATCCGCGGTCAACGGGATGACAACAGAACGTACTCACAAAGTCTAAGTCTGAGAATAATCACTGATCGCGAAGGCGTTACTCTTGGATCGATGAGATCGCGAGCGAGAAAGCCTTTCCCGTCCCGATGATGCCACACAGGAAAACTATAACGGGGTGTGTCTAAGGATACGAGATCATCGGATTCGTCGAGAAAAGCCTTCGTTCAGAAAGTGTTGCTGCTAATTGGTTAATCTCCATATCGGTGGTTAGAAAAGGATGCTAGCCGCCCTCGAGGGAAAGTTGCTAGTGGGAGACGCCGCTCGTTGAAAAATATGTCTTCCCTATCTTCCCGTAGTTGGGACAAAGACTGTTTGTCTGTTTGAAGGACTTTAGTTAACTAAACCTTAAGATTTATAACGGGCCCTCGGGCTAGCCGAACATGTACTGCGGAGACGCATCGACATCTGGCAATCATCTTACTCGAAGAATAGGGTCTGCACGTGGCGAGCCACGGGACAGAAACCGTTGGAATGTTTACTGTCGCGTGTCGCCACAAATATTTCTTTTAAGGAGAGCTATAGAATTACTTCATACCTTTGTTAGGCAAAGCGTTCATCCCGTGACCGCGGCTACGTTCGGCGACTGACTGTCGCCTCGAACCCAAGCTCATTATCACAATTCTCGAATAATTACAATCGGGTTGAATAACTACAATTGTTCAATTACAGCTATAGTAGACTCTAGGTTACAATGTTGCGGGATTATCCAAAATTCCAAAGGCTCCGGTGTTCTTTCATCTCCGACACGGCCATCCTGACTATCACACGTCCTCGTGTGTAACTAAAATATCGTATTTCTTACATTAGATTCGATACAACTGACATTATTTGCGATTTAACTAAATGTCCAAGTAAGTCAAGGGTCCAGTGCAATAACAAAGTTTCGTTCGGAGGTTTGACAACAGAAAAATAAAAGAGAATAGGAATTTGTAATGTTATAATTTGTATTCAAAGTGTTAGGTGCGTTCTGTGAGTCGCCAGCCAGACCGTAATGACACAACAGATCATTTTCGATTTCGTACACCGGTGAACCTCAGTTTGTTGGATCATATTGCCACGTTGGGTGCATTACACCCAGAAAGCACGTAAGCCCACTCAACGGGTTACAACAAAAACACATCAACCCTCTCAACGGGTTACAACAAAAACACATCAACCCACTCAACGGGTTACAACAAAAACACATCAACCCACTCAACGGGTTACAACAAAAACACATCAACCCACTCAACGGGTTACAACAAAAACACATCAACCCACTCAACGGGTTACAACAAAAACACATCAACCCACTCAACGGGTTACAACAAAAACACATCAACCCACTCAACGGGTTACAACAAAAGCACATAAAACCACTCGGTGTATTACTATGACCACAACGCAGTGTTAATGATCCTCTGAGGTCAGTGTACTTGCATCGTTATTATCACCGCCGTTGTCATCACCGCAGACGTCTAACTCAGCAGGGACGCAACCTTCTGGCATTTTTCTCAGTCTGTCGTGTCTGTCCTTATATGATCGTTTGCCGTCTAAGGTTTTTAGGGTATATCTATCTCCTTCCAAAATCTCGGCTATTACGAATGGACCCCTGAATTTCGGATCTAACTTCGTCTGGTTTCTTTCCTCGTTTTTACGTAACACGAAATCGCCAAGGTTGAACCTAACTATTTTAGCTTTGTTTTTGTCGAACCTATCCTTATCGTATTTGGCGCAGTGATACATCGAGCATTTTCGACGATCGCATTTGCGTCTAAGTTAGTTTCGCTTAGTAAGGAGTTATCCCGGTGATCGTGGATTCGTTTGAACTCAAACATTGCTAATAGTATTATTTAATTTAATTATTCGTAGATCGTATTATTCATTAGGCTTAGTGTTTGTTAGACTTATTATTAGTTGTACTTATTATTTGTTAAGCTTAGTGATAGACCTGTATATATGTCTAAATAAAATCTCGGCTTTGTGAAACGATGGCTAGTCCACACGAAGAGTCGTCGCGCGCCCAAAATTCGAATCGTGACCCGACATATATATATATATATATATATATATATATACAAGATATATATACAAGAAAGAAGATACAAGAAAGAAGATACAAGAAAGAAGGAATATTATATTAGCGGCATTTTTGTAGCCATTATATAGGGTTTCGATCGCATAATTAATCAGTATCAACTTACCAGTCTTTAACGGAAGGACAAAAAGAAGAGCAGACGACACACAGACCGCAATCATGATCATTTTCAAGTAGAATCTCAAACTGCCGTACATCTTAGAAAACTTCGTTAGTCGTAAGGGATCAAAGGATGATGTCCGCGCTAGGGAAAATAGATGAGAAGCGGCTATTTCAACAACCACCGTGTAGGTACTGCACTAGCCAGAAGTATCTGCGACAGAAATCAGAATACACTCGTTTTCGCATGGTTGGATCAATTTCGCGTGGGACTAACCTGATTGAACCTAACGCGGGATAATTGCTCAACTCACGACTTTAACCAGCCCGCTTGATTCTCTGTAAATGCTTGAAATTGACGCTTGGATTCTTTCCAGATTAACTAGCTTTGCCCCTCCCTCCCTTTATCTATTTTCTTAGATCGACTTAGACTGCCACAATATATTATCTTTCTTCTTTTCTTTCCTTTTCTTTCCTTTTGATCTTTTAAAGCCCTAAATCGCTGGCTATTTTGTATACTATATATTTTGTACACTCAATTACTCTGTAAGTCATAAGTACATATGTTTTACAACGTTATTTGTCATATTTCAGTTAAACCCCAGAAAAGCCAGAAATATATTTTCAGCATGTTTTAACGCGCCCCTGGCAAAGATCTCAAAAACGAGTTGCGGCACAATTTAAAGCGACAAATAGCATCGCGTGTCTCGTTGTGGTAACACACGGTTCGCCAGTTTTTTTTTTTTTGATATCGGTGACTGCCATATTCTCTTGAGTTTCCAAATCGTAAAGAATCTTTCCCCAGGGATTGGTCAACTGTGTATGTCCCCATGCGACGTAACTTGCTTAAGGAACACGAGCCGGTGATATGCAGGCAACGTATAATTGATTATCATTCGCTCTGAAACGCTGAAGTAATGACCAGTGCAGTGGTCCAGTGGTCATATTGAATGCCGCTGGATATATCAGCATTTGGCAACCTAACCCAGAGAAGCAGGAAATATGAAGCTACCGAATACCAATTAACTTCGTAGTTGCACGGTTCACATTCCATCATTTCTGAATATGCGAGGACAGTCCTCTTATTGTGCTTTTAATTCTTTTATTTGTTTCATTTTCAGCAAATATACTGGTTTTTTTAAATTAAGCTTCTGTTTATACAGAGTTACAGATTATATTAATTTTATATAGAATATATTTAAGAAAGATATTTAATTTTTTGCTAGTTAAGTATTGATCGATTAAGTTACTGTACCTTTGTTCCGATAAATGCGTGCCATTTCCTCGAATCTAATATCATAGCAAATGCCAATACCTATTTTGCAGCCCTTCACATCGAACGTCGTTAGGGAGTTACCAGGACTGAGTGAATCACTCTCTCGAAAAGTAATCTTATTAGGAATGTCGATGTCGAATAGATGTACCTAATAACATAAAAATGTAGTCGCTAATTCTATTGCTGCAACTTTTGTAATTTAATATCAAAGTTACCAACTCCTAAACTTTAATTATTTTTTATTTAATAACTGACAGCGTTTTTATCACTTTCTTTTATTAAAAAATCTTATCATTTAATAATGTTTAAAAAGGAGAAAAAATAAGTATAATAATATTTTAAGTATTTGAAAAATTTATACAACACAAACACATTACAACAAAAATGGGCGTTTCCCGTATCATAACGTATTTTATAAACCGTAAATTATAGAATTGGTTATAGTATACGTATGTACATATGTATATTCCTAAATTATTCCTAGATAGAGTCACTTTCTTCGCCCCAATATTTTCAAATTCAAAGCCATAAAGGAATATATTACTTACCTTTCGGTGTTTTGCTATCAAAGTTCCATCGGGACCCCAAATAGTACAGGTATTGTACAATTTATCGCCCTCTATTTCAGGCATCGTACCACCAACTACATAGATGTTGTTTTCTTTAGCTGCGTTCGATGAAGCAACGCTCGTTTCACCATCAGGAATACTCTCGGCGTATTTTGGAAAGTACTCTGCGTTACAATATTTCAATTAATGAAATGTCTTTTGTTCCAACCATAAATTAAATTGAAATGTTTGTCAGTTTTTTATTTTTTAAATTATTAAAATAACTAAGTTTTATATTTCGACTTAATTAAATATGCAATTACTTAGCTAATAGTATATATAATAAATTGTTTCTACAGGTTCAAAATGAAAAATGAATATTTAGAAATATTTAATTACGACAATGCTATTTGTGTTAGCATCAGTGGCTTGTTACTCAACGACTTTGCTAGTACTTTTTGAAACATAAAGTTAGTTTTCAATTAACACTTATACTAGAGGCGGAATTATAAATGCAAAATAATTGATAATACTAATTTATAAGTACCTAATTATTAGTATCTTCAAAAATATATTTATACAAAAATCACGATAATCATGAAAATGGGGAAATCCTATATTCTCGAATCAATTCACAATTTATTTTGTATATTAATTAGATTCCGCGCTCATCAGTACGTACTCACTGGCGAGATCGAGAAAATGTATCGGCAATTCCTCGTACGACCAGAGGATCGGAAATATCAAAGGATATTATGGCGCAGCGCGAGTGGAGAAACAGAAACATATGAGCTTAACACCGTAATACTCTTATCATAGAAATAGAAGCAGTCCTCAATTCCCGCCCGCTAACTCCTATCTCCACCGATCCAAATGATCTCCTAGCCCTCACTCCCGGACATTTCCTCATTGGCGATTCATTAATGTGCTTACGTGATCGAGATTTCAGAGACATTCCATCGAACCGACTCTCCAAATGGCAGCATATCCAACAGCTTAAACAACATTTTTGGAACCGCTGGCATAAGGAGTATTTGAACGAGCTAACCAACCGCAATAAATGGAGCAAGGGTGGACACAGCATCCAAAAGGGCACAATCGTCATCCTCAGAGAGGACAACGTTCCCTCCATGCATTGGCCTCTGGGCCGAGTTCATCCAGGCGCCGATGGTGTTGTCACGTAAAATAACAAAATAAAAAAGGAATTTGAGGTAAAAAATAAAAAAAAGAAAACTTTATTTTTTTTCTAACATCAATACACTTTACAATCTACTTCCGAACTCTGGGCGTGACTTTTTAAGACTGACTCTTATGATTTTACTTTCGATCGGATCCGATTACTTTCTTTTGTCATCCCTCAACATCCCCACCGTCCATGCATTTGCTAGGCGTCCGCGACCGTTGCCACGTGCTCTTTCTTCTAGAACCTTCGGTGGAAGGACCGTTGGGATGTTGATGGTTCATTAGGCACTTCAGCGATATACATTGTCGCCGAGTGCTTTATCTCTATCGTCAGTCCGTCGGATTTGAAGTATGCCGGTCGTGACAGTGTCATCCGGACAGCTACAGTTCAGACGGCAAAAAGCATTTTGGATCGGGGCGTCAAAAGGCTTGTCCCACTGCCAATTCAACCCGATCTCGAGAAACCCGAACAACTAGCCACCGAGACGAAATAAGATGGGAACTTCAACCACACCTCGCTAGTTTGATCGGTACCCTCTCAACGGGGGGAGAATGTTACGCCATGCGGCTTACCATAGGTCATATTCTTAACTATCGATCGCGGCACTATAATGTCGCAGACGGACCGTCGCGTCTGCCCGGCAAACAAACATTGTAGTGGCAAGCGCATGATTCATTAAGCAGGGCGACTTCCAGAAACGTCGACTCGTGGTCGTTATTTTACCTCGCGTAAAAGAATGTGGCGTGATCCGAACGTAGTGGGGGTCGCCTTCCAGAAAAAACGAAAAAAATCGAAAGGCGTTCAGAACTTTTCGAGAAGTCGAACCGTCAACACAGGTGGTATGTCGCGCATTACTTATCAACCAAAACGCAGTTACATTTTTTTTGTTCCATTTATATCTTTCTAGTTAATAAGTTGTTGAAATAAACATTAATTTATTTGTGTTAATTCTGTGGAATTTCATTGAACTACTGAACTGATCAGTTCGTGGCGTCGATTATTTAATCGTAACGGGAAATTACAACTCTCGTTGACGTGCTATCTCGCGATCGCGTCTCTCCGCGAACGGTCGAAACAAAATGATTCACTAAAAACTGTCCTGAATTCCTAAGAACTTATTTACCGCAAAACTGACAAAGTGTTTATTTAAAAAATGAGGTTGAAGGTAGTCCTTTTCTTTCATTTCATTCATTTTCATTTTCTTTCTTAAGTATGGCTAACACAATATCTAATCAATTAAAATTTTATATTTTCACGTGAAAAGTTTCTTTAGATAATTATTATCAACATGATGACTAACTCTTACGGATTAATACGTGTCTGTAGGGCAATCCGGTGGACTCGATCGGCTTTTTACTTCGAAAGTTGAGTAATCGGTGTCGCTTTCTTACGCATCTTTGAACTGTATAAATGTTTTAAAATTGTTTGATCCAGAATGTACCACACCGGACAATCAAGAAGGCAGGTGCCTTGACTACAGAAAATGTAAACCTCTGCAAGAAATATGGCAGATACAGTACCGTACAGCCACCGATTTTTATAGACGATCAGTGTGCAGATACCAGGGCAATGTTACGATCGTTTGCTGTCCGAACGATCCAAACAAAGAGAAGAGAGAAATTTTAATAAAAACTGTGTATAAGTATAAGGCTTTGCGACCACCATACTGAGGTTTTAGCAACGTCTCTCATACCAGGGTGGTCGATGGTAAACCAGCTGAACTTGGTACGTTTTATGTCTTTCTTTCCGATTAATAATAAGCCATTTACTGCAAAGAATGAACTTTAAAGGCATTAAACAGCACATCAATGTACATTTCAATTAGACTAAATAATAATGCTATGATTTTATCGGTAGTAACTTTACTTATTAACTTGAATTATTTCTTTCTTTTACTTCATGTTAGGAAGAGTATCTTTTTGCTTGAAATAAAAAATTGATATAGGAGTAATAATATGGATAGAGATCAAAAACTGTTAGGGCAGAAATTACACGTTTGAACTTTATAGTTCAGTATAGTTCAAATAGAAATTATATAGAATTATTTAATAATTTGTATTCCACTGGAATAAAAATTTAATTTCTGTCTTTATCAAATCTCTGTTTCAGAGTATTTGTACGTATGTACTTATCGTCTGCTGTATGATCGAATTTCGAATAGGTAATAATCGTTGTTACTCGTTATGTGAGAAAAAATTATGTATATTCACAACTATGACTATTGCATTTTAGGCGCTTGGCCATGAATCGCTGCATTAGGTTTTCGTAATCCCCGAAACCCAGACAAACCACTATGGAAGTGCGGAGGTTCCCTGATATCGGCTAGGCATGTTTTGACCGCAGCACATTGTGCACATATGGATGGAATAGAAAACATACACAATCATAATATTGCCATTCTTAGATTGGTGGAGGAGGTGCCATTTTCGAGTAAGTCCTCAAATATATATATATATATATATATATGCTATTGAGTATTACTGAAGTATCATATCCTGAAATTTCTTACTGTACACATATATTGTGTCATAAAGCGTGTATAATTCTTTCTCATACTTTTGGTCATTAGTTTCCTGCATTTTCATTTATTTTTTTATTTTTCAGGGTACGTATATCCCATTTGTACGAAAGAGCCCCTACGAAAGAGCAACTTCGTCGGCTATAACCCCCTTGTTGCTGGATCGGGAGCATTAAGATATAGTAAGTGATATCAATTTTATAATAAAATTAAATAGTTCCAGTCTTAAATATCTTTCTTATTTTCTTCGTAGGACGACCACGACGTAATGCATTAATGGAAGTACAAATGCCAGTGATTAAGAACGCCGAATGCAAAATAGCTTATTCCAAATTTCCTAATGCACCTGATATCACTGATGGTATAATATGCGCCGAACATGCTCAGGGTGGAGAGGATTCTTGTACGGTAATTAAGTTACAGAGTTACTACAAACTATACGGTATCTGAAGACACGTCGATTCGAATTAACATCAAATCGACGTCTTAAACATTAAAAATAATAGATAAACACAATTTAATAGTTTTGCCCACTTCTCACACCTCGTTATGGTATTTAATCTAATTTCCTCTAATCTTAGTTTTGCTCAAAATACATATAACATGTACGTTATAAATTGGAGTATTTCAATACACAAATCAATAGAAGATTATTACTGTATATAAGTATAATTTCAATACAATTCGATCGATATATTTCAGTATCTTTGATTAAAAATTTAACGATCCTTTCAGGCTGACCGCGGCGGATCACTGCTGATACAACATGAATTAACCTCGTATTTAATAGGTATTGTGTCTTATGCTTATAAGTGCGGCACAGCTGGGTATCCCAGCGTTTACACTAGGGTCACATCGTACCTTGACTTCATTCTCCAAGCGATGCAATAATATGATATTACTGTTCCATAAATATCATTGTGTAAAAAACGTAAAGTTGGATTTTCTTATTGTGGAGATAAGAAACAGCTCAAATTTACATTGTTTTGTACGTTACAAATTATAGGCTTAAAATGTACGAAATGTAACTTTGAAACGACACTAATTTTTTACGCACGATAAACCTCCACAACTTAGGTATGTAAAGATGATAAACGTATATTAATTCTATTAATTTGGTAATAATAAACCAACTTTCTGAGAAGTTCTGTAAATTTCGTTTCTTTTGTATCAAGAGAATAATGGAATATTCCACTTAGATCGTATACTTCTTGTATGTACGTACAAAATTTTCCGGCTAATCTAAAACACTTCATAAGATAGAGAGCTTCTGGAAATTCGGACACAGAGAGTGCATAAAATACAAGATAAGTCTCGTGTCTTTCAAAATTATTTTTTATTCGCTAAAAACGTCCTGTGTACTCATGCAATCACATGCAACCTCGAAACTTCACTTATTTTTTATCACTTTCCAATTCAATACACAGTTTCTGCATTTTTGACTATATGTAAGAGAAATTTCCATTCAGCCAAAGGTGTACTTACAGATTATAGATTCCTATACGACTCTCAGTAAAAATTTATCCGCACTCCAGATAGTTAAAACTTCTGTCGACCGTATTGATCCATCTGCACTCTTCGTATGACGTCAATATCTGTTCAGTGCTGCTGCGCAGGTTTCTTTGTGTTACGTCAATTCGTTTGTGACCGTTGCGCGAGTAATGGCGCTTTGCAATGGTGATTTGCAGGAAAACAGTGCAGGATGCTGTGATTCGTTTCTTGTGGTCGGAGGTTATGTTTGATGCCTATATTTATCAAAGATTTAATGCACATTATGGAGAAAGTGTTTTGTCACGAAGTGTGTTTGAATGGGCACAAAAGTTCAAAGAAGATCGCACAAGTGTTATGAAAAAACAGCTGGACGCCCGTCCACATCCACGATGACAACATTGAACGTGCTCATGAACTTATGCTCTATGGAATAGACGAGTGACAGTGGATAATGTGGCAAATCATTTGCAAATCAGCCACGGCTCTGCTTATGCAATAGTACACGACAGATTTGGATTTTAAAAAGTTTGTGCGAGATGGATGCCGAAAAAGCTGATGAAAAGGTGAAGACGACGATGCATTCGTGGTTCGCAGCTCAGCCCAAAACATTTTTTAATGAGAAAATATAAAGGTCCTTCGGCAAATGGACAAAGTGTATACAGAAATCGAGTGATTATGTCAAAAAATGATGTATGTCTTTTTTGACAATTGCTTAAAATAAATTCTACACCGACAGAGCGGGTAACTTTTTACTCACCCTCGTAAGACACTTAAATTTCCAATCTATTATGATGAATAAAAGAGCTTATACTATTAAATCTAATTGTATTTTGTTGCATGAGAGTACACGTGTATGTGATGTACATTACCTTTATATCCCCTTGAACGCTTCAATATTGCGCATATATACTATATTTTGTACAGCTTCTATAAAATTTCGTATGTTTGTTTAGGCTGTTAATCTAGAGGCTGGAGTACAAAGAAGTGGCACAATGATGTGGGCTGATGACATTTATAATTATCAAGGAATCACCCCTACATTCGCTCAGGTATATATCGTTGACTATAATGTATTTAACATATATGATTGTTAGAATATTAATAATTAATTTTTAATTCTATCAGAATTTTAATGAAACTGTCCCTTGGGAAGGAAGAACTGATACCTTGATATCACGGTTTGTACATCCTATATATACGACAAATTTTAGAACATTATATAACGAAGAACCAGATCGTCGTGGCCATGTGATGTGAATAAAAGGACTTGAATTTGATGATATTTTTATAATGTTAGATAACATAACTAAGTATCTTCACAGTAAGATAGGATGACATGGTTTACATGATCTTAATGTTGTTCACTCGAGTGATGATATTATAAGGAAAAGTGTAATATCACAGGTAGGATGATTCATAATTTAGAACTACTAACTCATGTATGTATTAAAAATTAAAGAAATATATTAAATTTTATAGGATATTTATGTTTAGTAACCAGTAATTCAGAGATTGGTATTCATGGTTACTATAACGAGGCTGTAGAAACGCACCCTTTCTTCTTTGCAAATGGTCCTGTATTTATGTCTAAACCGAAACTGGAACCTCTGAATAATTTAGATTTATTCTTGTTATTTTCTAAAATACTTATCTACAGTATACCATAAGGAATGATACCGTATCGCACCTAATCAAGTGCCTTAAGAAACATCAACAGGATATCACAGTAATCCCTTATCGACTGATATGTAAGTAAAAGTTATCTGTCATTGTTATACACAATTATGTGTTAGTGTTATACACAGTTATTTATCATTTTCTATTAATTCAGTTGTAGCCACTACAATATCTATGACACTGGTAGTAATTATAAGAACAATAATGATGTTCTATAAGAGGAAATGATGATTAGGAACAAAAACTTACAGGTAAGTCAAAGTATATGTTATTTGCCATTTGAAAAGAAAGTTACTAACTTGGAATTTTTTGATAAATAATAATTGTGCAAAATATATTGGATTTCAAATTTGTCAAAAATTGAAATTTAAGAAGCATTGTAATAATATAACATTAATATTTTGATTTTTCAGGAGATATCATGCGGTGGATGGATAATATGTAAAAAATATTAAGCAGTATATGAATTTTCATATTGCGTAGAGATAACAAAATGAATTTTAAAAAATGTCGACATGGTAATAAGAAATAGCATGATGACAAAGAATATATAAACACAGTTTCATTTTTTATAAATAAAAATTTGTTGTTCCAGATTTTGAAATATAGTGAAACGTTTAATTAGTATCTTAATATCTTTAAATAATTATTATTTTAGAATCAATTGTAATTGTATCATACGTACTTTTGAATTCGTGCAAGAACATATGTTATTTTGAAGTAGTTATTATTAGGAAATTGTTAGACGCGAACAGTATGCGAAAAGTTAGTATGTAGTGTAATAATTATCAATCAAAGCACAAGAATTAAATTCTTTAGGAAAAAATTTCCGGAATTTCTTATTTACATGATTATAAAGAAATCCATAACAAAAAGGAGCTGCTTTCTAATACTTCTCTTCCTTGTAATGCCTACGTTAACAATAACGAGGTTCGACTTTTTGTTTTTAGAGGGATACTGGAAAATTTGAAAGTACAGTACCATTGGGAAGAAAATCACGATATTGAAAACGATATTTGCAAGTAAATTTCCAAAAAATCTGTTTTCAAATTTTCGCTTTCTATTTCACATTAAAAGAAAGGGAGGGCTGCCTTCTTTTTCTGCAAGACAAAACAAACATTCTGAATCTCGTATCAATGAATGATGTCAATAAGTTATTTTTCTTTTCAGATTGAACAATATTCCAGATTTATTCATAATTTCATACTACGCGAAGAATAGACTTTCATAGGTATATAAAGGAAATATTAAGTATAGGAAAACTCTTTTTCGTTGTAGGTGACATATGCTTCACGGTTGAACACATGTATTTTTGAACACATATAAATGAAAAAGTACTCTTATGGAGAAAAAGAATTGATACCTTCGATTGACATTAGATAATGTATATAAACTTATGAACAATCACTATCACTATCAGTTTGTATTTTAGGTGCACACGCAGATTTGTTGGAGTTCTTATAAAATGTACTTCCTGTACGAACGTTTTATTCTTCCAAATTTTACGATACTATGTCTCATATGATAACTATATGGATTAAACGTAATATAAATGATCCGAAAATAGACTCGAACGACATTAATTGTCTTTCTATTTATACCAATATCGAAAATACAAGTAAAGCTGGAGCAATAGTATGCAAGAATGGACTATTTATTATTTTAAACCAAATCATAGCATATTCAGAATGCACAGTATTATCATGAAACGACGAGTTTTATGTTAATTCCGACCGATTACAATACCTTTCTTTCGTTTACAAGGAACGACGAGACTGGCAGTTGCGTGATTTCCAATGCAAAAGCCGCGATATCTGCACGATAACCTAACCTCAACCGATTTTGTTGTACTATTCTTACGTGGACTTCGTTTGTACCACTTTCGTAACAAAAATAGAATACGTAGAACACAGCATTCCGTTATGCGATATTGTCGATTCCTAACATCCGAAAAATCAGAGATAATTTTTTCCCTACAGTTGTACATTTGTGTGAAAAATTACGAACGTAAAGTTGTTTGGTGCATGCACAGTCCTCCCCTCCGCTGCATTTGCGTGGACATGCTAGAAAGATTCACTTTTCCACGGTGAAACTGTATGTATTATAATTTCATTTTTACAAAGGTCGAACATCCTACTATGCATAAATTTAATATTAATATAAGCAGGTTTCGTGTTAAGTATTACATCTGACGTATAAGCACACGTGTGTACGAGCCTTGGTTTTAAATGTCTTATAGTAGACACCGAAAAGATTATTCAGTTGGATATCTGACTCAACATCAATATTTTACTAGGAGATAACATGTTAAGAACACGTTGGTGGATGGCATGGGAGATGATGAATGAAGACATACTTCTGTGAGATACATAAAATAGTAGTCAGAACGTATTTTGGCGCTTGGGGACAGCAACAGCTTTTTTTTTGTTTTTATTTATTTGTTGAAATTACAATCAATTCTCGCGTTGAGAATTTTCAGTAATTTTTCCGGCGTGGCGCAGTGACATGGCTGTTTATTTACAATAAGTTAATACTTATTATAGATAGGTATAATTTATAAGTATTATAAGTAAGTGCATATGCTTAATTTGGATAATTAAATGAATCTAACGTTTAGGTCTAGCGAGTAGTGCCTCTTCAGCCTGCGAATCTGGTCCGTCGTATCGAGTAGTCCAGTGATTAGGGGGTTTCGGTGTTTCTTGACTCTTTTGCTATATCTGTCGCTATATTTTGCTATTTCCTCTTTGACTGTAGGTATCTTGAGGTCGCGATGGATGGTTTCGTTGGTAACATACCAAGGTGCGTCTATTAAGGCTCTTAGCGCTTTCGATTGGAATCGTTGTAGTATTTCGATGTTGGAGTTACTTGGACAGCAACAGCTGGTGATACTGTCATACACCTCCATTTATAAACTTTCGAAAATCGATGTGACCTTCAAACTTTAGTGTATTCTGTTTCACAGCACAAAATGTTTCCGAAACGTAAGTTTATTGTTACAATAAACTTGACTAGTGGCTCTGAAATACTATCCTTGAAAAAACAATGGGGAAATTGGAGCAAAAAAAAAGAAGGAAATAAACAAAGACCTTGTTGGTTCGTAAAAATAAAATATGCTACAGGAAAAATTTTTTCCAACGGATTGAGATGCGACAAGCTTTAAAAGCTATGACGCGAATCGAGCGTTTGTCTACAAGAGCGCATTTTCGGTGGATATATATGTCGGAATGACATTGGGGATAGGGTTGTCGGTGTTTGAGGAGTCTTCATTGAAGGTAGCCATCGTTGCGGTGTAACGAAGATACGATTTATTGACACAGGTATGAATAACACAGGTTTTGACAATCTACCACGGCGGTGAGACGTCCGCGACACTAGTGACAGTGGTCTCCGGTTCAATAACGAATCCGCGGCCAACGGGATGACAGATGGGCGTTCTCGCTGAATCTAAGTCTGACTCGTAAAAATAATTGCTGAGCGTAAAGACGTTACTCTTTGGTCGACGGGAGCGCGTAAAAGAATGCCCGTCCCGTCCCGACGATGTCACAGAGGAAAACTATAATGGGGTGTGTCTAAGGACACGAGATCATCGGATTCGTCGAGGAAAGCCTTCGTTTAGGAAGTAAGGGAAATTGACGTTGCTGCTAATTGGTCAATCTCCATATCGGTGGTTAGAAAAAGATGTTAGCCGCCCTCGAGGGAAAGTTGCTAGTGGGAGACGCCGCTCGTTGAAAAATATGTCTCCCCTATCTTCCCGTAGTTGGGACAAAGACTGTTTGTCTGTTTGAAGGACTTTAGTTAACTAAACCTTAAGATTTATAACGGGCCCTCCAGCTAGCCGAACATGTACTGCGGAGACGCATCGACATCTGGCAATCATCTTACTCGAAGAATAGGGTCTGCGTGTGGCGAGCCACGGGACAGAAACCGTTGGAATGTTTACTGTCGCGTGTCGCCACGAATATTTCTTTTAAGGAGAGCTATAGAATTACTCCATACCTTTGTTAGGCAAAGCGTTTATCCCTTGACCGCGGCTACGTTGGGCGACAGACTGTCACCTCGAGCCAAAGCTCACCGTCACTAATCTAGAACAATTACAATCGGATTGAATAACTACAATTGTTCAATTACAGCTATAGTAGACTCTAGGTTAGAATGTTGCGGGATTATCTAAAATTCCAAAGGCTCCGGTGTTCTTTCATCTCCGACATATAATTATATAATGACTCATTGAAAACCAGCTTTCATTTTTTGTTGATAGTATGGTAAGAAAATGTGAAGTTCGAACGCTTGTAACGATTGCCTGAGTTGCGTCATCCTTGGTTTTAGGAAAAGATAGGGAAGTCACTGAAGGGTGTCGCGGCTTCGATGTCTTTCGTAGCTGCGACGCGGAGGCCTCTCGGTTGTTCTTTGAACAATCGTCAACGTGGACGAACGTCAAAGCGAAACCACGCGAATTCGGCATTTCCGATAATACGGAACTCTGTAAACGCGACTGCGTTGAATTCGTTCGATTAATTCCTAGCAGTATCTATAAACAGTGAACTTAAGGCCCCATACACAACTGCATACGCTAGGTTGTAAGAAATAATAGCTATATAAGTATGTAGCGGCGCATGAGTTAGAGAACGATGCAAATCGAGAGCGACTCATATTATTGTTTTGCCTCGTGACACTTACACAGTCTTGACGTACATGTAACGTCAACAAATATCTCCAACAGACTCAGGAAACCTGAACAGCCTTGCACACGACACCGACTCCCAAAACAAAGGAATATGAATTCGGCACATAGGCATAAGATAAACGAACATCTAGAAGGGCTGTGTCTTGATCGAGTCTTTCAGTCTTTCGGTAACGGTCAAATCGCACACTTGTAATCCTATTATAAAATAAAGGTACCTCGAACTCTGGTTCAAGAACCCAACATTTTTTTATTATTATTTTCCCATTATTTTTACGTGACATTTTGGCGATCCTGCCAGGATCCATTCGCTTCAGTGTAAACGAAGTTACGATTTCGGTCTACGGACATTATTGAAGATCGAAGGATTCGAACTACTTGTGTTATGAACTTTGCTGTCAATAATTTACCACGGTGGACCAAATTAACGGGGCCACTGTCAGCATAGAACAAATCAACAGAACGAGTTTGACACTCAAACGCATTTGAACGCGCCACAGAGGAAAACACCGCAAGGGAACCTCATTCTACGAACTTACGTATCAAGGTGAGAAAAGTCGGAATTCTTTTAAACAATATAGAACGCGAAAAGTTAGTTTCTCTAGTAACTCTAGCGAAGAGACAATATGAACAAGAAAGACACAAAAGCCGAGACAAGTTTACCCTCTACAAGTGGAGTTCAAAATAAAACGGGAACACTCGATTCCTCTACCAGAGCAATTTTAGACTTAATACAGAGACAGAACGAAGAATTTCGACAACAATTTAACGAAATAAAGAATGCTTTAAAATTAGCGAACGAAGAAAATAGAAAACGCGCTAACGAAATGGAAATATTAAGTAGAAACCTCTCTCGTGTTAAACTACCACAAATAAACGTAAAATCAACTGAATTCGGTTCTATGATGACTGACGATGACGATAATATATCAGTATTAAAACACGATACTAATCCACCTCCACCTATGCCACAAAAGCCACCAACATATGTCCAACCATCCAATTCAACAGCTGGAAACTCTGGAAATCTAAAAGCTGTTTAGTATCTCCGATACTAAACGGAGAAAACGATATAAGTGTAGAAGATTTTATTCGTGAAATAAAAGAAATGAGAATGATGTGTAGCGAACAAACGTTATTATTAAAAATGATCAAAATAGAGAAAATTGTAGGAAAAGCCGCAATGACAATCCGCAATATCCATATTAACGAATTCGAAACTCTGTACGAAGGATTAAGACGTAACGTAGCTACTCAAGCATCAGTAAGAGAACACCAAGATCAGTTAAGAGTGATAAAGCAAGGAATAACCGAAAGCGTGCAAAATTATAACATTAGATTTCGACGTGTTTTCAACAAACTTCAATACAGCATTACCAATGAATATAAAGACGAACTAACTCGATGAGCGATGAACGATCGACTATACATGGTTTCTGTGATTGACTATGTAAGAGGCCTTCGTTCAGAAATAGGACACGTGCTATTGGCTAATCCCCCCCCCCCCCCCAAACATCATCGATGCAGAAAAAAAGGCAATGGACGTGGAAAAATACTTTCGCGAAGACAACGCTCGCAGACGGATGACACGACAAACAACCACTCCACCATCTTATCGTAACCAGACGTCTCGTCCAGTAGGTAACCGCTTCACGATTACAAGTAACATGAATAACAAAACTCCACCCACACAAAACATTCTACCAAGAATGAATAATTTTACAAAGCTTGAAAATCGACCATTAAACGAAAGGCCACAAACGAAATGTTTCAAATGCGATCGATTGGGACACCTTGCCAATCAATGCCAAAATTTTCGAATACCGCCTCAAACAAAAGCCCCTCCAGGAATAAACCACATTCAAGAACAATCAGAATTAACAATGCTACCTCAGGAAGATTATCCACAATACGACTACAATTACCAGGACGACGAGGATTGCGATTTTTCGTTGACTCGGGAGCAGGAATCAACTTGCTTAAACGAGGATGCTACCCAGGAAGGACAATAATACCAGACACATAGAAATTCTCCATGGAACATTCCAAATACGAATCCAATTCCAAAATTAAACTAAATTTATTCAACAAAGAGATAGAATTTTCCTTAGTAGATGATAATTTCCCTATCATAGAAGACGGCATATTAGGCTTACCCGGTTTAAATCAATATCGATTCGAACTCTCCAATAAAACATTAAAATTAGATAATAATACTCTTCTGCTGCAGCAAGAACCACCCCTCGCATCGGGAGAAATCGTTCAAAAAATTGTATACTTCGACGGAAAGCCAACGCCAGTATGCTTTATCAATGGTGGTAAGTTTTCAGTCCAAATTTCTAACATTATTGAAAATATAAACACTGTAGATCAAATCTAAAAATTCAAATCTTTGATTCGACTATCGCACATAGAAAAACCTCTTAGAGAACCTATGTAGTATTTTCGTCTGTACCTACTTAAATTATATTTATCTTATTTTCCTTTAAGCATTCGTGAACGTAGTGGTAATGAACTTCAATGTGTTTAGAATTTTTTGTGAAATTTCCGTACTTTGCTATACTTATCACTCCAGAGTTATCGTCATAAATTTTTACAGGGTTATTGTCTAGATTTACATTGAAGACCTTCATAATTTCTCTAATAGACATTAATTCACTCACCGCTTCCGATAGAGCTACATACTCTGCATACGTCCAGGCTTTTGTCACACACCTTTGTTTTTTAGATTTCCAACCGATTACATTTCCATACAATTTAATTACATATCCAGAAGTAGATTTTCTATCTAAATGATCTCCTGCCCAATCAGCGTCCACATAACAATCTATCGTTTCACACTTTTCATTCCTTTTCTAATGTAACCTTAAATCTTTAATATTAAATATTTCAATATTTCGGTACAAATATTTCAATATTCGCAAAGCATATTTAAAATGTGTCTCGCTACAACAATCTTGAAATCTACTTAAGATAATTCACACTATAACTTATATTGGGTCTGGTATTTGTACTAATATACAGCAATGCGCCAATTAAATTCTTGTATCCAATGTCATTTCTATTTATCTCAGCGTTTTCAATTTTTAAATTTGTTTCCGTTGGTGTACAGTACAATTTGCTGTTTTGTAATTTATATTTGTTCGCTAATGATTCAATGTATTTCGTTTGGCTTAGTTTCATTTCATTTTTTATATAATCATACTCTATATTTATTCCAAAATATTCTTTTACTTCACTTAAATCTTTCATTTTAAATTTATCAGGTAATAGCTTCTTTACATTTTGTATCCTTTTTTTGTTTTTACTACAGATTAACAAATCGTCTACATATATTAGCAAATAAACAACATTTTCCCCCTCTCCATGAGTATATAGGCACAACTCTATGTTATTCTTCTTAAAATCCAATGTCGTCACATACCTATCAAAACACTCATACCAATCCCTCGGACTTTCTTTTAACCCATAAAGCGCTTTCGATAATTTACAAACTCTATTCGTTCCGTCCGCATATCCCTTTGGTTGATTTACATATACCTCCGAGGTTACTTCACCATTTAAAAAGGCAGTTTCTACATCCATTTGCTCAATTATTACTCCATTTTGACAACAATATGATAGCAATATCTTAAAGGTCTGATTACTCGCCACTGGAGAATATATGTCATCGGCTACGTTTCTTTGTTGAAATCCCCTTACCACTAATCTAGCCTTATACCTGTCCTCTGATTTTTTCGTGTAAACCCATTTTACATCTAATACTTCTTTGCCTTTTACCCTTTCTACCAATTTCCAAGTTTTATTCTTATAGAGACATTCTATTTCCTTATCCATAGCCTGTTTCCAAACTTCACTATTTTCACAACAAATCGCCTCCTCAAATGTGCAAAAGATATCTACTCTACAATAATTTGCGTGAATCTCACTACTGTTTTCCTTTTCTGGATACCTTACTGGAGTTTTCTTATTACGTGTAGATCTCCTAGGAATCTTTACGCTTTCAGAACTATTATCATTTTCATCTTCTCTACTTTCTAACTCTTCCTTATTCATGCTGTCCAATAAATAATTATCTTTACTATCATCGCTAACTGCATCGAATGAATTCTCCTCAAAACCGATACATTTTTTGTCTGTTTCTACGACCTCTACATGTCGCTACTGTTATTTTTACACCTAATAGGACTCTCTAACCTACTTCACTATATCCTAACAGAATTCCCATATCTGCCTTCTTATCCCATTTGGAAACTCTTTTTTGTTCTGGCCTTCTTACAAAAACTTTACTTCCATATAGATGTAGATTTTTAACACTTGGTTTTCTCCCGAAGAATATTTCAAAAGGTGTCTTTCTTTCTATAGTATTCGCTAATATTCGATTTTTCAAGTATGCCGCTGTACAAACTATTTCCGGCCAGTACCTTTTATGTACTTTCGCTTCCGCTAACAAGCAACGCGCCATGTCCATCACTGTTCTATTATACCTTTCCGCTGTCCCGTTTAATTCATGTACGTATGTTGGGCAATTATTTATTCTTATACCTTTATCCCTAGCAAATTTATAAATTCGATTATTTAAATATTCTTTACCATTATCGCATCTTAATATTTTTAACCTCTTGCCCGTTAAATTTTCGGCTTCATTTACGAACTGTACGAAAGAATCAAAGACCTCATCTTTTGATTTTATACAATAGATCCTAGCTATTTTACTATAATCATCGATAAATGAAATGAAATATTTTTCTCCATTGAATCCGGTAGTCTTAAAGGGACCACATACGTCCGTATGAATAATTTCCATTATTTCCCTAGCCTTAGTTCGATTATTTTTGAAAGGTAAGTTATGCATTTTGCTTTCTATACACACCCTACATTTCAAAAGTTCCTTTTCAAATTCATTCGGTATGCCAGTCACTAGCTGCTCTTTACCCAAAATCTCTAAATATTTAAAATTTACGTGTCCTAGCATCCTATGCCATCTTTCCTTTTTACTCATACCACTACGTTCGGCGCTGTTTACTAAGTGCTTCTTCCCTTTCAATATACTTTTTATTCTATATGTCCCATTCTCTTTGAACTGAGCTGTAAGTATATTATCCTCATCTATTACTTTCGCAATATTTCCTTTGGAAATAACCGTATTCTTATCGTCTGCTGGTTTACCTAAACTAATCAAATTTGCGGACATTTCTTTCGCGTAAAATACTTTCCTCATATTTATTTTATTTTGTTTTCCGAATGCTTCAAAATAACTTATAACATTCCCAACTTTTGTCGCTTTTATCGGTCTATTATCGCCTAAATATATATTTACCGGTTCTTTTAGGTCGATAGATTTATCGAAATAATTTATATTATTAATTATGTGATCGGTACAACCGCTATCTAATAGCCACACTATTTCGTTCTTACTTATTTCATTCGTCTCACTGCTGTTTGCTGCGTGCGCCGTTGCTGTCCATATGCCTGCTCTTGAGTTTCCATGCTCGCCCGTGCCGGTTCTTGATTGATGATGAAAGTTTCCACGTCCTCTGCTCGTATTGCCTTTGTTCTCTCTTCCTCTGTTTCGACCAGGTGTTGGCCCATGCCAATAGCCGTTACTGCTTCCCGCTTGGACGCCATTTTGACACTCTCTCGCAAAGTGTCCTAATCTTCCACATCTGAAGCATCCTTCCTTTTTTGCAGAAAAGGCGTTGGTTTGCCTTTCTCCTCGATTGGATTTATTTTTCTTCTCTGCTATCTCTATTTTATTTTTTACATACGCTACCGTTTGATCCTCTTCTTTCAATGCGTCTATTATGTCCGCTATGTAGCTGTATTCTTCGGGTAACGTATTCAGCATGTAATTCAGCTTTTCCCTCTCACTTACTTGTGCGTCCGCACTTTTTAATTCATTTATTAATTTTTCGAAATCGTTAAAGAATGATGCTGAATCACTGTAGTTCTCCAGTCTTATGTTTTCCAATCTCCTTCTGCATACGATCTGCAGTGCCGTCGACTCTTTCAAGTACATTTCATCGAACCTTTTTATTATATCATACGCCGTTTTTCCTTCCCTAACATACTCCAATTGTCTGTTCGATATTGCACTATAAATTATATTTATCGCCTTCAAATCCTTTTTGTCCCAGTCTTCATCGTCTCTTTCGTTCTTCATTCTAGTTGTAACAACCTCGCATTCCTTATATTTGAGAAACATCGTGATTCTTTGCTTCCACATTCCATAATCCTCACCATCGAATATAGGTATCATGATTTCCGATCTCTCCATTTTAATTGATTCTTCTTTTTTTTTCTTTTCTTACTCAAGCGTTCCTACGTGCTCGAAGTATATTTTTTTTCTCTGAAAGTTTTTTTTTCTTTACTGAAAACTCACTCGCAAGATCGTAACCACGCACTAAATATCTTGCAAAACTAGTAACCACGCTCTGCTACCATGTTAAGGAAATTCGAGGATTTGGGAATACAAATAATTGACTATATTTCCCACACAACAGTTATACATCTATATTACTCTCTGAAGAACGTCTTGCACGCACGCTGGTCGCCAACCGACTATCCTAGATTCTTCTAACATCTGGCAACAGTCTTTTGTCTCCACTAAGACCTTGACGCCCTCTAACCCTTACACACACACTCTCATGTACAGTGTAAATGTATCACTTCCCTAACAAATAAGTATGTTATTTCGTTACCACTTATCTCGTTCATCTCGCTGCTGTGTGCTGCGTGCGCTGTTGCCATCCATATGCCTGCTCCTGAGTTGCCATATTCGCTCGTGCCGGCTGCTGATTGACGATGGAAGTTTCCACGCCCCCTGTTCGTATTGCCTTTGTTTCCTCTTCCTCTGCTGCGACCACGTGTTGACCCACGCCGATAACTGTTACTGCTTCCCGCTTGGACGCCATTTTGACACTCTCATGCAAAATATCCCACTCTTCCACATTTGAAGCATCCTTCCTTTTTTGCAGCAAAGGCATTAGTTTTCATTTCTCCTCGATTAGACTTATCTTTCTTTTCCGCTATTTCTATTTTATTCTTCACGCACGCTACCGTTTGTTTCTCTTCTTTCACTGCATCTATTATATCCGCTATGTAGCTATACTCTTCGGGTAACGTATTGTTTTCGCACGTTCGCTGGGAGACGCGATCTCGAAGAAGCGCGCCAACGGGAGTCGTAAATTCCCGTTACGATTTGCTAATCGACGCCGCGAATCGCTCGATCCCTTATTTCGTTTAGGATAATAAGGGTAGTTAAATGAAGGATAACGCTGTTGCTAACAGGTTATTATATATTTTCACAAACCAACAACTTCGGTGTAACACAAAATGAATATTTGTTATGAGATGACTACGAATGAGTGCGACCTGAGTCTCTAGACGGATTATCGCGTATACTGATGGATTTGTCGACTCATTGTATTCGAATTGCTGACCGCTTGACGAGATGCTTGATTGAGACTGACTGATCTTCGGGTGTAAACCCGGTCGAAGGATGTTGACTGTTCGAAGGATGTAAAGTCAGTGATGTTCGGAGACGATGCTGTGGCGGAGGAAAGCTAAGGATGGGTGTGTCTAGCGCACGGGACCATCGGATTTGTTGGTGACGATTTTGACTAAGGGAGTGAGGGAAATAGTCTTCGTTGTTAATTGGTTAAACGAAGGGTCTTAACCGCCCTCGAGAGAAAGTGGTTCGTGGGAGGAAAGTTGCATCATACGTGAGAAAAACCAACTTTCCCTTGTCAAGCCGTAGTAGACAAAGGTCTTTAGAAATGCTTTGGAAACAGACGTTTGTTCAGTTTGAAGGACCTCGACTAGGAAATTCCTAAGATTTATGGAAGATACTTGAGACTATTGAGGGTACGCAGTGAGTATCCGAAGACATCTGGTTGCCATCTTGCCCGCGGTGTGTGGCCTGGGCTAGGTAGAGTTACGCGACGTAACACGTATTTATCATGTAATTCAGCTTTTCCCTCTCACTCACTTTTGCGCCTGCACCTTTTAATTCATTTATTAATTTTTCAAGATCGCTAAAAAACGATGCTGAATCACTGTATTTATCAAGACTTATCTTCTCCAATCTCCTTCTGCACACGATCTAGTGCCGTCGATTCTTTCAAGTACACTTCGTCGAACTTTTTCATTATTTCATACGCTGTTTTTTCTTCCCTAATATATTCTAATTGTCTATTTGAGAAGGCACTGTAAATTATATTTATCGCCTTCAGATCCTTTTTATCCCAGTCTGGATTGTCTGTTTCAGTCTTCACTCTAGTTATAACAATATCACATTCTTTATATCTCAGAAACATTGTTATTCTTTTCTTCCACATACCGTAACCCTCACCATCGAATATCGATAGCATAATTTCCGATCTCTCCATTTTAATTGATTTCCTATTCTTTACTCAAGCGTTCCTACGTGCTTGAAGTATTTTTTCTTTTATTTTATATTCTTTGAACGTTTCTTCCCTTACTAAACTCGCAAGACTAAAAACCACGCACTAAATAGCTTGCAAAACTAGTAACCACGCTCTGCTACCATGTTAAGGTATAGAGAGGATTCGAAAATACAAATAGTTTACTTTATTTCGCACACAACAGCTATACATATATATATTACACTCTGAAGACTTCGATAACCTTCTTGCACGCACGCTTGTTGTCAACCACCTCCTCTAGATTCTCCTAACAGCCTCCAATCGTCTTTTGTCTCTACTGAGACCTGGACGCCCTCTGACGCTTACACACACATTCACGTGTACAGTGTAAATGTATCATCTACGTAACAAGATCATCAACGTAAAATCCTACCGTCCTCCCGAACATCATAAAACCGAAATAAATAAACAGATGACTGAAATGTTAAACAAAGAGATTATAGAACCCTCCGACTCTCCCTATAACTCTCCTGTCTGGGTCGTTCCAAAGAAAATCGACGCATCAGGGAAACAAAAGTGGCGAGTAGTGATTGACTTTAGGAAGTTAAACGAACTAACAGACCAAGACGCGTATCCACTACCTGACATTAACGATATACTATCACAGCTAGGAAATAAGAAATATTTCTCCTCTTTAGACTTATCCTCAGGGTTCCATCAAATACCCATGGACGAGAATTCAAAGAAATACACTACATTTAGCACACCATAAGAACACTTCCACTATAATAGAATGCCATTCGGGCTCAAGAACGCACCTGCTACCTTTCAAAGAATGATGGATACCACGTTAAGAGGTTTGATTAACAATCATTGTTTCGTTTATCTCGATGATATCATTATATTCGGGCAATCGATGGAAGAACATACTAAAAACTTAGTCATTATATTCCAAAGACTCGGGAAAGTAGGTCTAAGAATACAACCAGATAAATGTGAATTCTTAAAGCCCGAATTAGAATATCTAGGACATGTAGTGACAGCAGATGGAGTAAAACCTAACCCTAAAAAGATAGAAGCAGTAAAGAATTTCAAACTACCAAAAAATCCTACAGATGTAAAATCATTCCTTGGGCTAGCTGGATACTATAGAAAATTTATTAGAAACTTCTCTAAAATTGCCAAACCTCAATCTATTTTTAAAGAAGGACATTTAGTATTAATTCATAACGATCATAAAGAACACAAGATAGATACTGAATGGCCAGGGCCATACACCATTGAAAAAGTGAAAAACCCCTTATTATGAAATAATAGTAAATCACTCGATTAGGAAAATACATGGTAACCGTATTAAACCTTACTTTCCAGGACGATCTTCACCTTCTTCATAGTTAGCTAAGCTAAACGTTATACCCCTTAATGGTAGTTCTATATATCAAGAAAAATTAGCTCATGCATACTTATATAGCGAATCCGTAAACGTAATTATAGGTTTAGACATTAAGGATATATATGCAAAACTCAGCGAAATTAAAAGATTTAGACTAATGTTAACAGAACATTTTAAAAGTGAATGCCCGTATTCCAATGAAATGATTACACGCGCTCGCAAAAGAAATTTAGACAATGTAATCATGCATATTAAATTTATGACACACACTTGTTACCGAAGAGGCTCATTGAATTTTGTTGGATCCATTTCTAGAAGTCTATTTGTAACTCTGGATAACGATAATTTAGAATTAATGAATAAAAATATAGATAAATTTTTTGATGAAAACAATAACTTAAAAACCAATATAACTTACAAAACAAATTTCAAAACTATAGCTTTACCCTTAACTGACAGTCTAGAAGAAATCCTAACAAAAATTGAAAACGCTCCAAAAATCATTAATAATGTATAATCGTATAGAATGCACCTCAATCAAATTTCCAACGAAGTAAACTCTCTTAATTATGAACATAGAATTAGAAGTCTTAAGAAATAGGAACTAAGTGTCTTATAAATTATTAGTTATATTGATCTAGCATTACTAGGAACATATGTATATTTAACAAAATAGGATTATTCGATATTATAAGCAAATGCCTACCTTCCAAATTATGTATTCGCGTATTATGTTGTAAAACCAAAGAAAAAAAAAGACACAGGTATAAGCAATATCTCTAGACCAATAGAGCGCACCTTTAAACACATATTCCACACCTGAAATACAACCATTACGAGAATTACCTGAAGACACCAATTCAGTCATCCTCGAAGCAAGGCATGTAAGATTCCAAAAGGGCATACAAAAGGAGGCACTACACCGAAAATAAGAGTCTGGAGGACCAGCCGCACTCTAACACTGGGGGAATGTAACGTCAACAAATATGTCCAACCGACTCAGGAAACCTGAACCGCCTTGCACACGACACCGACTCCCAAAATAAAGGATTATGAATTCGGCACGTAGGCATAAGATAAACGAACATCTAGAAGGGCTGGTTCTTGATCGAGGCTTCAGTCTTTCGGTAACAGTTTAATCGCACACTTGTAATCCTATTATAGAATAGAGGTATCTCGAACTCTGGTTCAAGAACCCAACATTTTTTTATTATTATTTTCCCATTACTTTTACGTGACAAGCAAAGCGTAACGATAAACAAACTCCGGGCAAAACAATGTTGCCGCTGCGTGCAATCGTCAACCGAGGTTGAATTTAAAGTTTTCGATACTCCCCCGAGTATAAATAAAAGAACACGATCGTTAAGACAGTTAGTATCGAACATTCTTATAGCGAATTAATATCGAACGAACGTAAGCATTACCTTGTATACACATATCGAGCAACACTAAGCGAACGACGACTAATTCTGTACTGCAAATAATTTTAAATACATTTGACTACACTAAGTATCAACTCGTCTGGTCATTAATCAACAACGCGTTTAATCGTCCTCCACATACATGTTGTATAAGCTACTATGTGTATATTTATTTATGTTTCCCATAGTACAGACGTATTCCTTATTTTATTGTAGCTGTGTAATTTCAGTAGTCTTGCATAAAGGACATCTGTTTTGTTGCAATTGTATCAGCTATTAATTGTAATACTTGAAGCGTTTGTATCTAATCGTCATGCATCTGTGGTGGCACTCGACCATGGAACTTTCCAACGGCTTCGCGACACAAAGCGCTATACCTTCAAAGCGTAAGGCCGACACGCCTAATGTACCATTGATATCCCTACAGTTCTTTCGCCGAATATTCGGAAGAATGCATACGCGGCAACCGTTGCGGACATCTAATAAACGCGTGCGTAGTGGAGATATCGAGGGGCAACAAAGAAAAGAATCCATTTGGTTTCGAATCAAAGATTCATTCTGCCCCGAGCTGCGGAGTGCGAAAGGTTAAGCGTCATAGCGAAGCAAACACAATTAGAGATACGTGATTATTGACTCTTGATAGTTAATCGTTAATCGTTAATCGTTGTTCATCGTTAATCGTTAATTGTTTTTGATCGTTCATCGTTAATCGTTAATTGTTGTTGACAGTTAATCGTTAGTCGTTAATTGTTGATCATAAATTGTTGACTGTTGATTGTTAATAATTTAATTAACTTTTTTGTTGAACATCAAGAGTATTTCTTGTGGGCACCTTCACCCACTATCCACCTCACATCGTTATTCTACATACGGAAGGCAAGATTGATATCAAGTTCGAAGGACAGACCGCAGAAGTCTGGTCTCTGCTATTACCACGAGACCTTTCGAGACCGCGCAAGGAAGTGCCGGGCCCCTTGCAACTGGACCCAGTGAAACGAGACCAGCCGTCCGTAAACGCGGCATGTGGCGATGGCTTTAGTATCCCATCGCATTTTCGTGACGGACAGGGCACCAAGGATCTCTTTTCTTGTGAACACCGGTGTCAATATAAACGTATACTCGTGCAACAAACTACGCGGATCCGCGAACAAAGATACGTACGAGCTGTTCGCGGCGAATCGAGTGGTCGAAGCAAACCGAAAACGCCTTTCGCGAGTCAAAACGCATCGTCTCTGACGCCACAATGTTAGTGTCACGACCGGCATACTTCAAATCCGATGGACTGACGATGGAGATAAAGATGTGGCGGCACTCGGCGACAATCGGCGGCAATATCGCTGAAGTGTCTAATGAACCATCAACATCCCAACGGTCCTTCCGCCGAAGGTTCTAGAAGAAAGAGCACGTGGCAACGGTCGCGGACGCCTAGCAAATGCAAATGCATGGTGGGGATGTTGAGGGATGACAAAAGAAAGTAATCGGATTCGATCGAAAGTCAAATCATAAGAGCTTCAGTCTTGGAAAGTCACGCCTAGAGTTTGGAAGTGGATTGTAAAGTGAATTGTTGTTAGAAAAAAAATAAAGTTTCTTTTTTTTATTTACACCTCAAATTTCTTTTTTTATTTTGTTATTTTACGTGACATTAGCGCATTCGGTATCGGCAACAGCGCGTGAACGACAAATGGCAGCCGCTAGGATTCGTTACAAAATCTTTGTCTCCCGTGCGATTAATTCTGTATTTAGAATAATTTTAAATATATTTGACAATATCAAGTATCAACTCGTCACGTCATTATTTAAATCATCCACCACAAATCCAAAAACAGAATAAGGAAAACAGAGAAACGAACAAATAGAAAATTAAGTTGCTAACATGTTTTTCTATAATAATATTTTAACATCAATATTGTAATACGCAATGTGTTACGCCGCCTAAAACATCTGCACGCCAGCCCGCGCGACCGGACAACAACCGACCTGCGTAACGTCACTTCGACCCTCAATAAACCTAAGGACCCACCATAACTTTCACTTCCCTGTATTGTTTCGCCATGTGTCTTCAATCCGTTTGTCTTGAAGAATTTCTAAAGCTTAAAAATATTCTCGAAACACAGTCGGTTTTTAGAGAGGTCCTTGGGTTTATTAGTCGCACTTAAAACACGGAGAAAGCGGGTATGCACCCATTAGGAAAATCCGAATAGCCCTGTAATAAAACAAGCTAGGTTTTTCTCACGCACACAGTCATCTATCCACCACGATGGTAGGAGACTCGATACTCATCCCTTCGAGCAGTAGTGCAGGTCATGACCAATCGACACCGCGCTTCGTGGCCCTCACTTTTTCTAACGAAAGTGGGAACAACGAATCCGCGTTCTTTAGGCACAGGGGCACACCCACACCGAACTTTTCTTCCGTATTAGAAAAAGAGCGACAGACAGTCTAAAAACTAACGCCTAACGCGGCAGTCTACACATAGCGCGAGAGTCGCATACTTCACGCAAATCTTTTGTCGGTTCTCGGTGTTGTCGAACACACATCTTCTCTCCTAAATATATTATAGTGCTAAGTCCATTAATACATTAATTTCCATTATAAGAGCCCTGCTCTAGCGTACATATCTATCGCATCTTCATGCGACAAGTTGTTAACTATTTATTTCTCTACGTCAGTGTAATCTAAGTGTTGGAAATATATAATTTATAATTCTGTGAATCACAGTGTTATACAAACTCAATCACCCCTATTATCTCAACGGAAATCAGGGGATCGATCAATTCGTGGTGTCGATTGTTATAATCGTAACGGGGATTTACGACCCCCGTTGACGTCTCTCCTCGCGATTACGTCTCCCCGCAATTGGTCGAAATTTACACAATGTGAAAATGAAAAAATTGGAAGCAACCGAACTACGGATGAAACTAAATCACTTCGCTGCTTGTAAAGATAACTTTTAGTGTTATAAACATAAGTCAAGTAGCAAAGAGCATAAATTGAATTTACCCAAACTCTTCTTGAAATCTGACA
>NW_026099453.1:5000-15000 GCF_024542735.1 Bombus huntii
ACGTCGGGGGCGCGGACCTTCGTGCGTCGAACACCGGCAAACGTAGCATATATCGCCTGATATGAAAAAAAAATCGTCACGAGGAGAACACTACGAGTATATACGTTCGATAACCGATACACGAAGCGGTGCATAAGCGGGCGGTCGCCCTCGTAAGGACGACTCACGACGCCGCGAGCACTCACGCAGGTCCGTGACCGGTTCTCTCCGCTCTTATTCGTATCCCTTCGTATACCTTCGTCCGACTCTGAAACGTTCTCTTATAATTTTTAAGAAGAACGACGGCGGGTTGTCAAGGCAAGAAGGGACAGAGAGAGACAGAGGTAGAGTTTCGTAGTCTCCCGTGAACACGATAGATTATATATCGAGCATGCGTACGACTTGCACGGTCTCTGCACGACCGCGACGAACGCCGACGAGCGTCCCAACAATCGCTCGTACGTCGCGTATGTTCTCTCCGTCCGCTCTTATTCGTATCCTCGTTCTTGTACCTTCGTCCGACTCTGAAACGTTCTCTTATATAAAGAAGAACGACGGCGGGTTGTTAAGGCAAGAAGGGACAGAGAGAGACAGATACGGAGAGTAACGATACGCAACGCAAGCAGTCTTAGGTTTACGTGAGCAACCCTCAGCCAGGCGTGGTCCAGGAATTGTATCCGTGGACCGCAATGTGCGTTCGAATGTCGATGTTCATGTGTCCTGCAGTCACACGTTGACGCGCATAGCTGCGTTCTTCATCGACCCACGAGCCAAGTGATCCACCGTTCAGGTAATCTTTTATAAATTTACAACAGTTCAATACTCAAATGTACTCTTCTCGGTTCTAGCGAAGCCGAGTTCCGTCACGTTCGACCAACGGGAATCGAACGCGCAGAAGTCGCCATAGGATTGACGACACAAAAACGTTCGAAAAAAAAAGAAAACGACGAACGCGCGAAGATACGCGCGTTCGCCGGCCGGGCGTAAAGTACATTATGATATATAACAACCATCGAGATCGAAGCTCCGTTCGTCAGGAAACGACGGGATATATACACCCGATTCTGAATCCTCTGTACAGCACACGATCTCGCGAACGAGTAAGCACGGTGGCTAGCCCATGTTATATATGTGTTTGATTCTACTCTCTCGTCCAATTATTCAAGAAACAGCGCGCGTGCATCTCTCCATCGTTCGGGTGATAGTAAAGATTCGATGGGATTCGCGCGGCCGTCCGCCTCGAGCGGTCTTTCGTCCCAATATCCAGAAGCAGAGTTTGAAAAACTCTAGCGACGGCACGGGTGTCCGACTCACGACATCGAGGTTTCGAAGCCGGCGATCCCCCTCCGACCGGATGGCGACCACGCGACCCGACTGAAAGCATGAAAAATCGACGAAAGATAGAACACATCTCCGTTCGGGTGGTGTTTTTTCTTTAAAAAAAAAAAAAAAAACAAAAATTCGATGGGACTCGCAGCCATCGTCCTCGCGCGGTCTTTCGTCCCGATATCCAGAAGCAGAGTTTGAAAAACTCTAGCGACCGGCACGGGTGTCCGACTCACGACAACGAGGATAGACAGCCGGTCCCCCTCCGAACGGGTTATGCGATGATAACTCGATGAAACTTTAGTCTCGTTCAGGTAGTGTGTGTCTTGTAAATCAAAAATTCGATGGGACCACGCATCCATCGTCCTCGCGCGGTCTTTCGTCCCAACATCCAGAAGCCAGAGTTTGAAAAACTCTAGCGACGGCACGGGTGTCCGACTCACGACCCACGAGGATAGACAGCCGGTCCCCTCTGACGGTATATTATATATGAGATGATAGACGACAAACTGGATGAAACTTTAAGTCTCGTTCAGGTAGTGTGTAAATCAAAAATCGATGGGACTCGCATCCGTCGTCTCGCGCGGTCTTTCGTCCCGATATCCAGAAGCAGAGTTTGAAAAAACTCTAGCGACGGCACGGGTGTCCGACTCACGACAACGAGGAAAGACAGCCGGTCCCCTCTGAACGGTATATTATATGAAACTTTAAGTCTCGTTCAGGTAGTGTGTAAGTCAAAATTCGATGGGACTCGCATCCGTCGTCCTCGCGCGGTCCTTTCGTCCCGATATCCAGAAGCAGAGTTTGAAAAAACTCTAGCGACGGCACGGGTGTCCGACTCACGACAACGAGGATAGACAGCCGGTCCCCTCTGAACGGTATATATATATGCGATGATAGACGACAAACTGGATGAAACTTTAAGTCTCGTTCAGGTAGTGTGTAAATAAAAAATTCGATGGGACTCGCATCCGTCGTCCCTCGCGCGGTCTTTCGTCCCGATATCCAGAAGCAGAGTTTGAAAAACTCTAGCGACGGCACGGGTGTCCGACTCACGACAACGAGGAAAGACAGCCGGTCCCCTCTGAACGGTATATTATATGAAACTTTAAGTCTCGTTCAGGTAGTGTGTAAGTCAAAAATTCGATGGGACTCGCATCCGTCGTCCTCCGCGCGGTCTTTCGTCCCGAATCCAGAAGCAGAGTTTGAAAAACTCTAGCGACGGCACGGGTGTCCGACTCACGACAACGAGGATAGACAGCCGGTCCCCTCTGACGGTATATAATATGAAACTTTAAGTCTCGTTCAGGTAGTGTGTAAGTCAAAAATTCGATGGGCCTCGCATCCGTCGTCCTCGCGCGGTCTTTCGTCCCGATATCCAGAAGCAGAGTTTGAAAAACTCTAGCGACGGCACGGGTGTCCGACTCACGACAACGAGGATAGACAGCCGGTCCCCTCTGAACGGTATATAATATACATTATGCGACGGTAGACGATCAACTAGACGAAACTTTAGTCTCGTTCAGGTGGTGTAAAAAAAATTCGATGGGATACGCACGCACGGCTGTCGTCGTCCTCGAGCGGTCTTTCGTCCCAATATCCAGAAGCAGAGTTTGAAAAACTCTAGCGACGGCACGGGTGTCCGACTCACGACATCGAGGCTTCGAAGCGGCGGCGTTCCCCTCTGAACGAACTTCGGCTAGACTAGTTACGAATCGTTGCTACACATCGTCTTCATCGTCGTCGTCGTCGACATCGACATCATCATCATATCATCATCATCATCATCATCATCATCATCGGTCATCGTCGCATAGCGGGCCAACATCCACGCGATGCGTCTTCGTTCTAGGTTACCCGATCCACGAGTATGTTACACGTGGTTTCGTTATTTCGAACGAAACGACATACGAAGAGCACACGCCCTTTGGGTAGGAAGCACGTTTCGAGAACGACGAGAGTTTCGATGAAAGAGACGAGAGAAGTCGACGCAGAAGGTATCCATGGATCTTCGAAGAGAACCTTCGAAGATGTATATCGGTATCCTTTCGCTCTGCGCGACTCGCTACAAGTTCTTTCGCTCTCGTCGACTCGTTCTAGACGCTTCGTTCGATCCCAAAGAGGAGTCTTCGATATGTCCCGTTGTCGGAGGAGAACAAACGCAACACAGACCACGAAACATAGAAGAGAATAGGCGAGCATGATCACTCCGACACGAGGCACTTTAGAGATTTTCTTATTAGTTTGCATGGACTTTTATATTTCGTTTGTACGGTTTCCACGATGCAAATACGAAATACGAGATCGTGACGGCGGGTCTTTCTGTGTACGGCCTCTCGCAGGCGCCACGACTGCATTTCTCTTTACACCTGGTTTCCATCGTAATTTTTTCGTTTGATATCGAGCCTTAACTTTTGTTGGCTCTTTCGAAGCTAGAGTTCCCTTTTATTAGAATTTCATATATATATATTATATTGTTATATGTTTTATTCGGAGACGGCGGGTCTTTCTGTTTACGACCTCACGCAGGCGCCTCGAATAAGTTTCATTCGCATTTCGTTTTTATACTTGTATATATATATCTCTTCATCCCGATGATCGAGAGAGAGTGCCACCTTCTCTTCGTATAATTCCGTAGCTGGAGGGTCGTCTCCTCCTTAAGAATATTTCTATTCGTGCCAACGGAGGTTGCCAAGCTCCCTGGCGTTTTCGTTTGTTAAAGTATATAGCTTGTTAATACGTCGTATATACTTTCGTCGATACAGGAGGAGTACGGCTCCTTACCGACCATTGTGATATATATTTCATAGTTTTTATATGTGTTCAAGTCAAATTCTTTTGGTATCGTATCGTTAATGATCCTTCGCAGGTTCACCTACGGAAACCTTGTTACGACTTTTACTTCCTCTAAATGATCAAGTTTGGTCATCTTCCCGGTAACATCGGCAATGCTTATCACATGGCCGCGCACCAGTCCGAAGACCTCACTAAATCATTCAATCGGTAGTAGCGACGGGCGGTGTGTACAAAGGGCAGGGACGTAATCAACGCGAGCTTATGACTCGCGCTTACTGGGAATTCCTCGTTCATGGGGAATAATTGCAAGCCCCCAATCCCTAGCACGAAGGAGGTTCAGCGGGTACCCGGGCCTTTCGGCCAGGGAAAACACGCTGATTCCTTCAGTGTAGCGCGCGTGCGGCCCAGAACATCTAAGGGCATCACAGACCTGTTATTGCTCAATCTCGTGCGGCTAGAAGCCGCCTGTTCCTCTAAGAAGATTTGTTTGTACGTTGGTAGTAAAAACCCACCGACCGAAGCCGGGGGCCTTCGAGATACCATAGTTACGTCTATTTAGCAGGCTAGAGTCTCGTTCGTTATCGGAATTAACCAGACAAATCGCTCCACCAACTAAGAACGGCCATGCACCACCACCCACCGAATCAAGAAAGAGCTATCAATCTGTCAATCCTTCCGGTGTCCGGGCCTGGTGAGGTTTCCCGTGTTGAGTCAAATTAAGCCGCAGGCTCCACTCCTGGTGGTGCCCTTCCGTCAATTCCTTTAAGTTTCAGCTTTGCAACCATACTTCCCCCGGAACCCAAAAGCTTTGGTTTCCCGGAAGCTGCCCGCCGAGTCATCGGAGGAACTTCGGCGGATCGCTGGCTGGCATCGTTTATGGTTAGAACTAGGGCGGTATCTGATCGCCTTCGAACCTCTAACTTTCGTTCTTGATTAATGAAAACATTTTTGGCAAATGCTTTCGCTTCTGTCCGTCTTGCGACGATCCAAGAATTTCACCTCTAACGTCGCAATACGAATGCCCCCATCTGTCCCTATTAATCATTACCTCGGGGCTCCGAAAACCAACAAAATAGAACCGAGGTCCTATTCCATTATTCCATGCACACAGTATTCAGGCGAAGGTAGCCTGCTTTAAGCACTCTAATTTGTTCAAAGTAAACGTATCGGCCCACCTCGACACTCAGTGAAGAGCACCGCGATGGGATATTAGTTGGACCGCCCGCGAGGAGCTAAGCCCACCGATAGGACGTACCACATAATGCCAGTTAAACACCGCGAGCGGTGAACCGACACTGTGACACACAGATTCAACTACGAGCTTTTTAACCGCAACAACTTTAATATACGCTATTGGAGCTGGAATTACCGCGGCTGCTGGCACCAGACTTGCCCTCCAATTGGTCCTCGTTAAAGGATTTAAAGTGTACTCATTCCGATTACGGGGCCTCGGATGAGTCCCGTATCGTTATTTTTCGTCACTACCTCCCCGTGCCGGGAGTGGGTAATTTGCGCGCCTGCTGCCTTCCTTGGATGTGGTAGCTGTTTCTCAGGCTCCCTCTCCGGAATCGAACCCTGATTCCCCGTTACCCGTTACAACCATGGTAGGCGCAGAACCTACCATCGACAGTTGATAAGGCAGACATTTGAAAGATGCGTCGCCGGTGCTAGATGACCATGCGATCAGCACAAAGTTATTCAGAGTCACCAAAACAAACGATGGACGGACAGACGAGCCATCCGCCACCGATTGGTTTTGATCTAATAAAAGCATTCCTACCATCTCTGGTCGGAATCTGTTTGCATGTATTAGCTCTAGAATTACCACAGTTATCCAAGTAAATGTAGGTATGATCTAAGAAACCATAACTGATTTAATGAGCCATTCGCGGTTTCACCTTAATGCGGCATGTACTGAGACATGCAGGCTTAATCTTTGAGACAAGCATATGACTACTGGCAGGATCAACCAGGGATCTTATTCGTATAACAATTCTTATAAATTTCGTTTAAGTTCTCTTCGTGTCGTAGGTGGGACGTAAGCACCGTACGACGAGACTTTTCGTTCTTAAGATAGATATATCTATAAAATATATCTCCTAGCGACGTTCGAGATACACCCATAGTTCAGTAATAATCTTCGAACGCCGCTCGCAGCCACTTTGTAATTCTCAACTCCACCTCCTCTCTTCTCTCTCTCTCTTTCTCATAGTCTTATATAAAATGTTTAGAATCGTACTTCTAAAGGAACATTTCCATAATGCTGTCTTCGTGTAAAAAGACTTATTAGAATATCTTAGCGGTAAAGCACGTATACGCACCTCACGCTGAACGAACAAGCGCGTATCCCAGTGCGTCGCGCTGGACATACCGTAAGAATATTCTTTCAATCGGTAGAACATTTTCGGCAGAAGACATACTACGCAAAGATAGTACGCTCCTACCGCCTCATCGGATACTTCTGCGAAAGCAGAAGTTTTTATAGAAAGCAGACGGTTATACTCTTTTGAATGAATCGATGCTCAGTTAGTACAAGCACACACGCATCTAACAATTTTTGTTAGAATACGTACACACAGGTCACCAGCTTCCCGACTCAGGGGAACCTTGCCACGATATTTGGTCATTACGTCCAGGACAGCGACCCGCGGCGCAGCAGTGTAGAGAAAAAACCAGAACGAGAACGGAGGAACAGTCGAGAAATAGCGTAAAATACACTAAGACTCGAGGAGCGGTGACTGAATTCTCAACCGAGGCCGTAGAATAGCCACGCGCTCAACGCTGTTCCGACCGAACCGTCCGGCTCGACGTCTCTCTTATAGATACGAAAGCGCCAGCCGGAAGGCCGGCGCCGGCCGGGCTAGCGGCCGCGCGCTTACGGTGCAAAACCTCCGTAGCAACGTACCGTTCGGAAGGGACGCTGGAACTTAGTCTCGCGAACGCTCGATCACTACTATACAAAGCCAATATCCAACCATCGAAATACATTACCAGACGTTTTATTAACATAATAGAAATGCATTTTTACCAAAAAATTAATTTTTTTTTTCACCGAAAAATTGCATCAGTAAACATACTCTTTTATCGAATACGGACAAAAAATAAGTTTATAATCAATTACAATACGTTAAAATAAGTAGAAATATGCAAAAAAATATATACCTTGTAACGTTAATTAACGAAAAAATTAGAAAAATATCCCAGTCGTGTCAGTTCGACGAACGCTAATTTTTTGAAAAAATCGATAAAAATGTTTAATCCCGACGTATTTAATAGAGATAGAACGATTCCCGTAAAAAAATTTATACCTTGTAACGCTTTTTAACGAATAAACTCGAAAAAACTTTTTCGCCCTCGGAATTTTTCTAAGTCCCAACGTACCGGCTCGGAATTTTTCTATGTTCCAACGACCGGTCGTGTCGGTCCAAACGTTTTTATATCCGTCTGCCGACGATATAAACGCTTAATCCCGACGTATTTTATCGAGTTATAACGATTTCTTGAAAAATATTCGTACGTTATAACGCTTTTTAACGAATTAATCGAAAAAGAGTGTTCGGTCCGAAAATTTTCTAAGTACGAACGACCGGCCGCATAGGTCCGTTTTTAAAAATCGTTCTCGGACGGAAATAAACCATTAATCCCGACGTATTTCGTCGAGTTACGTCGATTTATGCAAAAAAATTCATACCTTGTAACGCTTTTTAACGAATAAACTCGAAAAAACTTTTTCGCCCTCGGAATTTTTCTAAGTCCCAACGTACCGGCTCGGAATTTTTCTATGTTCCAACGACCGGTCGTGTCGGTCCAAACGTTTTTATATCCGTCTGCCGACGATATAAACGCTTAATCCCGACGTATTTTATCGAGTTATAACGATTTCTTGAAAAATATTCGTACGTTATAACGCTTTTTAACGAATTAATCGAAAAAGAGTGTTCGGTCCGAAAATTTTCTAAGTACGAACGACCGGCCGCATAGGTCCGTTTTTAAAAATCGTTCTCGGACGGAAATAAACCATTAATCCCGACGTATTTCGTCGAGTTACGTCGATTTATGCAAAAAAATTCATACCTTGTAACGCTTTTTAACGAATAAACTCGAAAAAACTTTTTCGCCCTCGGAATTTTTCTAAGTCCCAACGTACCGGCTCGGAATTTTTCTATGTTCCAACGACCGGTCGTGTCGGTCCAAACGTTTTTATATCCGTCTGCCGACGATATAAACGCTTAATCCCGACGTATTTTATCGAGTTATAACGATTTCTTGAAAAATATTCGTACGTTATAACGCTTTTTAAACGAATTAATCGAAAAAGAGTGTTCGGTCCGAAAATTTTCTAAGTACGAACGACCGGCCGCATAGGTCCGTTTTTAAAAATCGTTCTCGGACGGAAATAAACCATTAATCCCGACGTATTTCGTCGAGTTACGTCGATTTATGCAAAAAAATTCATACCTTGTAACGCTTTTTAACGAATAAACTCGAAAAAACTTTTTCGCCCTCGGAATTTTTCTAAGTCCCAACGTACCGGCTCGGAATTTTTCTATGTTCCAACGACCGGTCGTGTCGGTCCAAACGTTTTTATATCCGTCTGCCGACGATATAAACGCTTAATCCCGACGTATTTTATCGAGTTATAACGATTTCTTGAAAAATATTCGTACGTTATAACGCTTTTTAACGAATTAATCGAAAAAGAGTGTTCGGTCCGAAAATTTTCTAAGTACGAACGACCGGCCGCATAGGTCCGTTTTTAAAAATCGTTCTCGGACGGAAATAAACCATTAATCCCGACGTATTTCGTCGAGTTACGTCGATTTATGCAAAAAAATTCATACCTTGTAACGCTTTTTAACGAATAAACTCGAAAAAACTTTTTCGCCCTCGGAATTTTTCTAAGTCCCAACGTACCGGCTCGGAATTTTTCTATGTTCCAACGACCGGTCGTGTCGGTCCAAACGTTTTTATATCCGTCTGCCGACGATATAAACGCTTAATCCCGACGTATTTTATCGAGTTATAACGATTTCTTGAAAAATATTCGTACGTTATAACGCTTTTTAACGAATTAATCGAAAAAGAGTGTTCGGTCCGAAAATTTTCTAAGTACGAACGACCGGCCGCATAGGTCCGTTTTTAAAAATCGTTCTCGGACGGAAATAAACCATTAATCCCGACGTATTTCGTCGAGTTACGTCGATTTATGCAAAAAAATTCATACCTTGTAACGCTTTTTAACGAATAAACTCGAAAAAACTTTTTCGCCCTCGGAATTTTTCTAAGTCCCAACGTACCGGCTCGGAATTTTTCTATGTTCCAACGACCGGTCGTGTCGGTCCAAACGTTTTTATATCCGTCTGCCGACGATATAAACGCTTAATCCCGACGTATTTTATCGAGTTATAACGATTTCTTGAAAAATATTCGTACGTTATAACGCTTTTTAACGAATTAATCGAAAAAGAGTGTTCGGTCCGAAAATTTTCCAAGTACGAACGACCGGCCGCATAGGTCCGTTTTTAAAAATCGTTCTCGGACGGAAATAAACCATTAATCCCGACGTATTTCGTCGAGTTACGTCGATTTATGCAAAAAAATTCATACCTTGTAACGCTTTTTAACGAATAAACTCGAAAAAACTTTTTCGCCCTCGGAATTTTTCTAAGTCCCAACGTACCGGCTCGGAATTTTTCTATGTTCCAACGACCGGTCGTGTCGGTCCAAACGTTTTTATATCCGTCTGCCGACGATATAAACGCTTAATCCCGACGTATTTTATCGAGTTATAACGATTTCTTGAAAAATATTCGTACGTTATAACACTTTTTAACGAGTTATTTGGAGGGGATCTTTCGGCCTTTTCGTAGCGGTGCGAAAAAATTCTAAGTTCCAACGT
>NW_026099453.1:22500-35000 GCF_024542735.1 Bombus huntii
CGCAAGACATCCGTGTAACGATCGTCCGGTTTTTAACGTCCGTCCTCTTTTTCTCCTACAGCCGTTTCTCTTCTCTCGACGATTCCAGCGGTTCCCGGTACGGGAACTCACGCAAGTGAAAAAGCGAGCGAGACGTACCGTCGGGTGGGTGTGTGTGTTCGGGGACTGGACGACCGGCGCGACGTTAGGATGCGCGGTCCAGCGATAGACGACGAAGAGGCATGGGATGACCAACACTCTCTTTTCTCTATTCTCGAAGCGTCGAATTGCCATAAAAAAAAAAATCACACGCGCGCACGACATAGTCGTACGCGCGTGTATACCTCGTCTCTCTCAAAGTTTTTTTCTCGAGCCTCGCCAAAGGGGATCGTCTTCTTCCTCGTCTACGATCTCTCCGACGACGACGACCGTACGAACAACTTCGTAACGGACTCACATGCGCATCTTCCTCGGGTACAGAAACGCTGCGGAAAACACCTCGAGCTTGTAGTTACAGCAGCACCCGTGTATAGCCGATCTTAGACACACGCTAGTTCGCACACGCGTTACATATATAATATGTAAGATTTCCGACGAACGTGGCTTTTCGGGAGCCAGGCGCGCGGGCAGAGAGATACACGACGACGGGGAAAATTCGTCCCGATACGAGTACGTGTACTCTCCGATCTCCGCGCGACGCTGGGGATCATACCTCCCTAAGTCGTCAGAGCGCTCGAAGAAATCTCGCGTGTGCGTTCCCGGATCTACGGCTGATACTTTCGGGGCTTGTAAAAAAGCACAGAGCGTGTAAAACGCAACGACGACCCATCGATGCGACGGTCCTCGTTGTTGTCAGTCGCTTTCGCGAAGAGACGGAGTGGGCATTCGATCCCTGGGGCTGTACGAGAGTCTTAAGAAAAGACGGTAGATTATGGCAAAGTTTCGCACGCCATCGAGTTTAGGTTTTTTTTTTGGTTCTCTCTTCTCTCCTCTCTCGACCGAGTTCCCATATTTGCTTTCTCTCTCAGTCTCGCCAAATATAATATTCTTTTAAGACGACGTCGGGGGCGCGGACCTTCGTGCGTCGAACACCGGCAAACGTAGCATATATCGCCTGATATGAAAAAAAAATCGGTCACGAGGAGAACACTACGAGTATATACGTTCGATAACCGATACACGAAGCGGTGCATAAGCGGGCGGTCGCCCTCGTAAGGACGACTCACGACGCCGCGAGCACTCACGCAGGTCCGTGACCGGTTCTCTCCGCTCTTATTCGTATCCCTTCGTATACCTTCGTCCGACTCTGAAACGTTCTCTTATAATTTTTAAGAAGAACGACGGCGGGTTGTCAAGGCAAGAAGGGACAGAGAGAGACAGAGGTAGAGTTTCGTAGTCTCCCGTGAACACGATAGATTATATATCGAGCATGCGTACGACTTGCACGGTCTCTGCACGACCGCGACGAACGCCGACGAGCGTCCAACAATCGCTCGTACGTCGCGTATGTTCTCTCCGTCCGCTCTTATTCGTATCCTCGTTCTTGTACCTTCGTCCGACTCTGAAACGTTCTCTTATATAAAGAAGAACGACGGCGGGTTGTTAAGGCAAGAAGGGACAGAGAGAGACAGATACGGAGAGTAACGATACGCAACGCAAGCAGTCTTAGGTTTACGTGAGCAACCCTCAGCCAGGCGTGGTCCAGGAATTGTATCCGTGGACCGCAATGTGCGTTCGAAATGTCGATGTTCATGTGTCCTGCAGTTCACACGTTGACGCGCAATTAGCTGCGTTCTTCATCGACCCACGAGCCAAGTGATCCACCGTTCAGGGTAATCTTTTATAAATTTACAACAGTTCAATACTCAAATGTACTCTTCTCGGTTCTAGCGAAGCCGAGTTCCGTCACGTTCGACCAACGGGAATCGAACGCGCAGAAGTCGCCATAGGATTGACGACACAAAAACGTTCGAAAAAAAAAGAAAACGACGAACGCGCGAAGATACGCGCGTTCGCCGGCCGGGCGTAAAGTACATTATGATATATAACAACCATCGAGATCGAAGCTCCGTTCGTCAGGAAACGACGGGGATATATACACCCGATTCTGAATCCTCTGTACAGCACACGATCTCGCGAACGAGTAAGCACGGTGGCTAGCCCATGTTATATATGTGTTTGATTCTACTCTCTCGTCCAATTATTCAAGAAACAGCGCGCGTGCATCTCTCCATCGTTCGGGTGATAGTAAAGATTCGATGGGATTCGCGCGGCCGTCCGCCTCGAGCGGTCTTTCGTCCCAATATCCAGAAGCAGAGTTTGAAAAACTCTAGCGACGGCACGGGTGTCCGACTCACGACATCGAGGTTTCGAAGCCGGCGATCCCCTCCGAACGGATGGCGACCACGCGACCGACTGAAAGCATGAAAAATCGACGAAAGATAGAACACATCTCCGTTCGGGTGGTGTTTTTTCTTTAAAAAAAAAAAAAAAAACAAAAATTCGATGGGACTCGCAGCCATCGTCCTCGCGCGGTCTTTCGTCCCGATATCCAGAAGCAGAGTTTGAAAAACTCTAGCGACGGCACGGGTGTCCGACTCACGACAACGAGGATAGACAGCCGGTCCCCTCCGAACGGGTTATGCGATGATAAACTCGATGAAACTTTAGTCTCGTTCAGGTAGTGTGTGTCTTGTAAATCAAAAATTCGATGGGACACGCATCCATCGTCCTCGCGCGGTCTTTCGTCCCAACATCCAGAAGCAGAGTTTGAAAAACTCTAGCGACGGCACGGGTGTCCGACTCACGACAACGAGGATAGACAGCCGGTCCCCTCTGAACGGTATATTATATATGAGATGATAGACGACAAACTGGATGAAACTTTAAGTCTCGTTCAGGTAGTGTGTAAATCAAAAATTCGATGGGACTCGCATCCGTCGTCCTCGCGCGGTCTTTCGTCCCGATATCCAGAAGCAGAGTTTGAAAAAACTCTAGCGACGGCACGGGTGTCCGACTCACGACAACGAGGAAAGACAGCCGGTCCCCTCTGAACGGTATATTATATGAAACTTTAAGTCTCGTTCAGGTAGTGTGTAAGTCAAAAATTCGATGGGACTCGCATCCGTCGTCCTCGCGCGGTCTTTCGTCCCGATATCCAGAAGCAGAGTTTGAAAAACTCTAGCGACGGCACGGGTGTCCGACTCACGACAACGAGGATAGACAGCCGGTCCCCTCTGAACGGTATATTATATATGCGATGATAGACGACAAACTGGATGAAACTTTAAGTCTCGTTCAGGTAGTGTGTAAATAAAAAATTCGATGGGACTCGCATCCGTCGTCCTCGCGCGGTCTTTCGTCCCGATATCCAGAAGCAGAGTTTGAAAAACTCTAGCGACGGCACGGGTGTCCGACTCACGACAACGAGGAAAGACAGCCGGTCCCCTCTGAACGGTATATTATATGAAACTTTAAGTCTCGTTCAGGTAGTGTGTAAGTCAAAAATTCGATGGGACTCGCATCCGTCGTCCTCGCGCGGTCTTTCGTCCCGATATCCAGAAGCAGAGTTTGAAAAACTCTAGCGACGGCACGGGTGTCCGACTCACGACAACGAGGATAGACAGCCGGTCCCCTCTGAACGGTATATAATATGAAACTTTAAGTCTCGTTCAGGTAGTGTGTAAGTCAAAAATTCGATGGGACTCGCATCCGTCGTCCTCGCGCGGTCTTTCGTCCCGATATCCAGAAGCAGAGTTTGAAAAACTCTAGCGACGGCACGGGTGTCCGACTCACGACAACGAGGATAGACAGCCGGTCCCCTCTGAACGGTATATAATATACATTATGCGACGGTAGACGATCAACTAGACGAAACTTTAGTCTCGTTCAGGTGGTGTAAAAAAAATTCGATGGGATACGCACGCACGGCTGTCGTCGTCCTCGAGCGGTCTTTCGTCCCAATATCCAGAAGCAGAGTTTGAAAAACTCTAGCGACGGCACGGGTGTCCGACTCACGACATCGAGGCTTCGAAGCCGGCGGCGTTCCCCTCTGAACGAACTTCGGCTAGACTAGTTACGAATCGTTGCTACACATCGTCTTCATCGTCGTCGTCGTCGACATCGACATCATCATCATATCATCATCATCATCATCATCATCATCATCGGTCATCGTCGCATAGCGGGCCAACATCCACGCGATGCGTCTTCGTTCTAGGTTACCCGATCCACGAGTATGTTACACGTGGTTTCGTTATTTCGAACGAAACGACATACGAAGAGCACACGCCCTTTGGGTAGGAAGCACGTTTCGAGAACGACGAGAGTTTCGATGAAAGAGACGAGAGAAGTCGACGCAGAAGGTATCCATGGATCTTCGAAGAGAACCTTCGAAGATGTATATCGGTATCCTTTCGCTCTGCGCGACTCGCTACAAGTTCTTTCGCTCTCGTCGACTCGTTCTAGACGCTTCGTTCGATCCCAAAGAGGAGTCTTCGATATGTCCCGTTGCTAGGAGGAGAACAAACGCAACACAGACCACGAAACATAGAAGAGAATAGGCGAGCATGATCACTCCGACACGAGGCACTTTAGAGATTTTCTTATTAGTTTGCATGGACTTTTATATTTCGTTTGTACGGTTTCCACGATGCAAATACGAAATACGAGATCGTGACGGCGGGTCTTTCTGTGTACGGCCTCTCGCAGGCGCCACGACTGCATTTCTCTTTACACCTGGTTTCCATCGTAATTTTTTCGTTTGATATCGAGCCTTAACTTTTGTTGGCTCTTTCGAAGCTAGAGTTCCCTTTTATTAGAATTTCATATATATATATATTATATGTTATATGTTTTATTCGGAGACGGCGGGTCTTTCTGTTTACGACCTCACGCAGGCGCCTCGAATAAGTTTCATTCGCATTTCGTTTTTATACTTGTATATATATATCTCTTCATCCCGATGATCGAGAGAGAGTGCCACCTTCTCTTCGTATAATTCCGTAGCTGGAGGGTCGTCTCCTCCTTAAGAATATTTCTATTCGTGCCAACGGAGGTTGCCAAGCTCCCTGGCGTTTTCGTTTGTTAAAGTATATAGCTTGTTAATACGTCGTATATACTTTCGTCGATACAGGAGGAGTACGGCTCCTTACCGACCATTGTGATATATATTTCATAGTTTTTATATGTGTTCAAGTCAAATTCTTTTGGTATCGTATCGTTAATGATCCTTCCGCAGGTTCACCTACGGAAACCTTGTTACGACTTTTACTTCCTCTAAATGATCAAGTTTGGTCATCTTCCCGGTAACATCGGCAATGCTTATCACATTGGCCGCGCACCAGTCCGAAGACCTCACTAAATCATTCAATCGGTAGTAGCGACGGGCGGTGTGTACAAAGGGCAGGGACGTAATCAACGCGAGCTTATGACTCGCGCTTACTGGGAATTCCTCGTTCATGGGGAATAATTGCAAGCCCCAATCCCTAGCACGAAGGAGGTTCAGCGGGTTACCCGGGCCTTTCGGCCAGGGAAAACACGCTGATTCCTTCAGTGTAGCGCGCGTGCGGCCCAGAACATCTAAGGGCATCACAGACCTGTTATTGCTCAATCTCGTGCGGCTAGAAGCCGCCTGTTCCTCTAAGAAGATTTGTTTGTACGTTGGTAGTAAAAACCCACCGACCGAAGCCGGGGGCCTTCGAGATACCATAAGTTACGTCTATTTAGCAGGCTAGAGTCTCGTTCGTTATCGGAATTAACCAGACAAATCGCTCCACCAACTAAGAACGGCCATGCACCACCACCCACCGAATCAAGAAAGAGCTATCAATCTGTCAATCCTTCCGGTGTCCGGGCCTGGTGAGGTTTCCCGTGTTGAGTCAAATTAAGCCGCAGGCTCCACTCCTGGTGGTGCCCTTCCGTCAATTCCTTTAAGTTTCAGCTTTGCAACCATACTTCCCCCGGAACCCAAAAGCTTTGGTTTCCCGGAAGCTGCCCGCCGAGTCATCGGAGGAACTTCGGCGGATCGCTGGCTGGCATCGTTTATGGTTAGAACTAGGGCGGTATCTGATCGCCTTCGAACCTCTAACTTTCGTTCTTGATTAATGAAAACATTTTTGGCAAATGCTTTCGCTTCTGTCCGTCTTGCGACGATCCAAGAATTTCACCTCTAACGTCGCAATACGAATGCCCCCATCTGTCCCTATTAATCATTACCTCGGGGCTCCGAAAACCAACAAAATAGAACCGAGGTCCTATTCCATTATTCCATGCACACAGTATTCAGGCGAAGGTAGCCTGCTTTAAGCACTCTAATTTGTTCAAAGTAAACGTATCGGCCCACCTCGACACTCAGTGAAGAGCACCGCGATGGGATATTAGTTGGACCGCCCGCGAGGAGCTAAGCCCACCGATAGGACGTACCACATAATGCCAGTTAAACACCGCGAGCGGTGAACCGACACTGTGACACACAGATTCAACTACGAGCTTTTTAACCGCAACAACTTTAATATACGCTATTGGAGCTGGAATTACCGCGGCTGCTGGCACCAGACTTGCCCTCCAATTGGTCCTCGTTAAAGGATTTAAAGTGTACTCATTCCGATTACGGGGCCTCGGATGAGTCCCGTATCGTTATTTTTCGTCACTACCTCCCCGTGCCGGGAGTGGGTAATTTGCGCGCCTGCTGCCTTCCTTGGATGTGGTAGCTGTTTCTCAGGCTCCCTCTCCGGAATCGAACCCTGATTCCCCGTTACCCGTTACAACCATGGTAGGCGCAGAACCTACCATCGACAGTTGATAAGGCAGACATTTGAAAGATGCGTCGCCGGTGCTAGATGACCATGCGATCAGCACAAAGTTATTCAGAGTCACCAAAACAAACGATGGACGGACAGACGAGCCATCCGCCACCGATTGGTTTTGATCTAATAAAAGCATTCCTACCATCTCTGGTCGGAATCTGTTTGCATGTATTAGCTCTAGAATTACCACAGTTATCCAAGTAAATGTAGGTATGATCTAAGAAACCATAACTGATTTAATGAGCCATTCGCGGTTTCACCTTAATGCGGCATGTACTGAGACATGCATGGCTTAATCTTTGAGACAAGCATATGACTACTGGCAGGATCAACCAGGGATCTTATTCGTATAACAATTCTTATAAATTTCGTTTAAGTTCTCTTCGTGTCGTAGGTGGGACGTAAGCACCGTACGACGAGACTTTTCGTTCTTAAGATAGATATATCTATAAAATATATCTCCTAGCGACGTTCGAGATACACCCATAGTTCAGTAATAATCTTCGAACGCCGCTCGCAGCCACTTTGTAATTCTCAACTCCACCTCCTCTCTTCTCTCTCTCTCTTTCTCATAGTCTTATATAAAATGTTTAGAATCGTACTTCTAAAGGAACATTTCCATAATGCTGTCTTCGTGTAAAAAGACTTATTAGAATATCTTAGCGGTAAAGCACGTATACGCACCTCACGCTGAACGAACAAGCGCGTATCCCAGTGCGTCGCGCTGGACATACCGTAAGAATATTCTTTCAATCGGTAGAACATTTTCGGCAGAAGACATACTACGCAAAGATAGTACGCTCCTACCGCCTCATCGGATACTTCTGCGAAAGCAGAAGTTTTTATAGAAAGCAGACGGTTATACTCTTTTGAATGAATCGATGCTCAGTTAGTACAAGCACACACGCATCTAACAATTTTTGTTAGAATACGTACACACAGGTCACCAGCTTCCCGACTCAGGGGAACCTTGCCACGATATTTGGTCATTACGTCCAGGACAGCGACCCGCGGCGCAGCAGTGTAGAGAAAAAACCAGAACGAGAACGGAGGAACAGTCGAGAAATAGCGTAAAATACACTAAGACTCGAGGAGCGGTGACTGAATTCTCAACCGAGGCCGTAGAATAGCCACGCGCTCAACGCTGTTCCGACCGAACCGTCCGGCTCGACGTCTCTCTTATAGATACGAAAGCGCCAGCCGGAAGGCCGGCGCCGGCCGGGCTAGCGGCCGCGCGCTTACGGTGCAAAACCTCCGTAGCAACGTACCGTTCGGAAGGGACGCTGGAACTTAGTCTCGCGAACGCTCGATCACTACTATACAAAGCCAATATCCAACCATCGAAATACATTACCAGACGTTTTATTAACATAATAGAAATGCATTTTTACCAAAAAATTAATTTTTTTTTTCACCGAAAAATTGCATCAGTAAACATACTCTTTTATCGAATACGGACAAAAAATAAGTTTATAATCAATTACAATACGTTAAAATAAGTAGAAATATGCAAAAAAATATATACCTTGTAACGTTAATTAACGAAAAAATTAGAAAAATATCCCAGTCGTGTCAGTTCGACGAACGCTAATTTTTTGAAAAAATCGATAAAAATGTTTAATCCCGACGTATTTAATAGAGATAGAACGATTCCCGTAAAAAAATTTATACCTTGTAACGCTTTTTAACGAATAAACTCGAAAAAACTTTTTCGCCCTCGGAATTTTTCTAAGTCCCAACGTACCGGCTCGGAATTTTTCTATGTTCCAACGACCGGTCGTGTCGGTCCAAACGTTTTTATATCCGTCTGCCGACGATATAAACGCTTAATCCCGACGTATTTTATCGAGTTATAACGATTTCTTGAAAAATATTCGTACGTTATAACGCTTTTTAACGAATTAATCGAAAAAGAGTGTTCGGTCCGAAAATTTTCTAAGTACGAACGACCGGCCGCATAGGTCCGTTTTTAAAAATCGTTCTCGGACGGAAATAAACCATTAATCCCGACGTATTTCGTCGAGTTACGTCGATTTATGCAAAAAAATTCATACCTTGTAACGCTTTTTAACGAATAAACTCGAAAAAACTTTTTCGCCCTCGGAATTTTTCTAAGTCCCAACGTACCGGCTCGGAATTTTTCTATGTTCCAACGACCGGTCGTGTCGGTCCAAACGTTTTTATATCCGTCTGCCGACGATATAAACGCTTATATCCCGACGTATTTTATCGAGTTATAACGATTTCTTGAAAAATATTCGTACGTTATAACGCTTTTTAACGAATTAATCGAAAAAGAGTGTTCGGTCCGAAAATTTTCTAAGTACGAACGACCGGCCGCATAGGTCCGTTTTTAAAAATCGTTCTCGGACGGAAATAAACCATTAATCCCGACGTATTTCGTCGAGTTACGTCGATTTATGCAAAAAAATTCATACCTTGTAACGCTTTTTAACGAATAAACTCGAAAAAAACTTTTTCGCCCTCGGAATTTTTCTAAGTCCCAACGTACCGGCTCGGAATTTTTCTATGTTCCAACGACCGGTCGTGTCGGTCCAAACGTTTTTATATCCGTCTGCCGACGATATAAACGCTTAATCCCGACGTATTTTATCGAGTTATAACGATTTCTTGAAAAATATTCGTACGTTATAACGCTTTTTAACGAATTAATCGAAAAAGAGTGTTCGGTCCGAAAATTTTCTAAGTACGAACGACCGGCCGCATAGGTCCGTTTTTAAAAATCGTTCTCGGACGGAAATAAACCATTAATCCCGACGTATTTCGTCGAGTTACGTCGATTTATGCAAAAAAATTCATACCTTGTAACGCTTTTTAACGAATAAACTCGAAAAAACTTTTTCGCCCTCGGAATTTTTCTAAGTCCCAACGTACCGGCTCGGAATTTTTCTATGTTCCAACGACCGGTCGTGTCGGTCCAAACGTTTTTATATCCGTCTGCCGACGATATAAACGCTTAATCCCGACGTATTTTATCGAGTTATAACGATTTCTTGAAAAATATTCGTACGTTATAACGCTTTTTAACGAATTAATCGAAAAAGAGTGTTCGGTCCGAAAATTTTCTAAGTACGAACGACCGGCCGCATAGGTCCGTTTTTAAAAATCGTTCTCGGACGGAAATAAACCATTAATCCCGACGTATTTCGTCGAGTTACGTCGATTTATGCAAAAAAATTCATACCTTGTAACGCTTTTTAACGAATAAACTCGAAAAAACTTTTTCGCCCTCGGAATTTTTCTAAGTCCCAACGTACCGGCTCGGAATTTTTCTATGTTCCAACGACCGGTCGTGTCGGTCCAAACGTTTTTATATCCGTCTGCCGACGATATAAACGCTTAATCCCGACGTATTTTATCGAGTTATAACGATTTCTTGAAAAATATTCGTACGTTATAACGCTTTTTAACGAATTAAATCGAAAAAGAGTGTTCGGTCCGAAAATTTTCTAAGTACGAACGACCGGCCGCATAGGTCCGTTTTTAAAAATCGTTCTCGGACGGAAATAAACCATTAATCCCGACGTATTTTCGTCGAGTTACGTCGATTTATGCAAAAAAATTCATACCTTGTAACGCTTTTTTAACGAATAAACTCGAAAAAACTTTTTCGCCCTCGGAATTTTTCTAAGTCCCCAACGTACCGGCTCGGAATTTTTCTATGTTCCAACGACCGGTCGTGTCGGTCCAAACGTTTTTATATCCGTCTGCCGACGATATAAACGCTTAATCCCGACGTATTTTATCGAGTTATAACGATTTCTTGAAAAATATTCGTACGTTATAACGCTTTTTAACGAATTAATCGAAAAAGAGTGTTCGGTCCGAAAATTTTCCAAGTACGAACGACCGGCCGCATAGGTCCGTTTTTAAAAATCGTTCTCGGACGGAAATAAACCATTAATCCCGACGTATTTCGTCGAGTTACGTCGATTTATGCAAAAAAATTTCATACCTTGTAACGCTTTTTAACGAATAAACTCGAAAAAACTTTTTCGCCCTCGGAATTTTTCTAAGTCCCAACGTACCGGCTCGGAATTTTTCTATGTTCCAACGACCGGTCGTGTCGGTCCAAACGTTTTTATATCCGTCTGCCGACGATATAAACGCTTAATCCCCGACGTATTTTATCGAGTTATAACGATTCTTGAAAAATATTCGTACGTTATAACACTTTTTAACGAGTTATTTGGAGGGGATCTTTCGGCCTTTTCGTAGCGGTGCGAAAAAATTCTAAGTTCCAACGTCCCAGTCACGTTGGTCCGGAGGATGAAATTTTTCAAAAAAAATAAAGTGAAATCGCTACTTTCGACTAGATTTCGTCGAAACGTAACGATTTCACGCAAAATTTCGATACGTTATAACGCTTTTTAGCGAGTTATTTCGAGTTGAACTTTCGGTACTTTCGTAACGGGGCGAAAAAATTCTAAGTTCCAACGTCCCGGTCACGTTGGTCCGGAGGATGAAATTTTTTAAAAAAATAAAGTGAAATCGCTACTTTCGACTAGATTTCGTCGAAACGTAACGATTTCACGCAAAATTTCGATACGTTATAACGCTTTTTAGCGAGTTATTTCGAGTTGAACTTTCGGTACTTTCGTAACGGGGCGAAAAAATTCTAAGTTCCAACGTCCCGGTCAGGTTGGTCCGGAGGACGAAATTTTTTAAAAAAATAAAGTGAAATCGCTACTTTCGACTAGATTTCGTCGAAACGTAACGATTTCACGCAAAATTTCGATACGTTATAACGCTTTTTAGCGAGTTATTTCGAGTTGAACTTTCGGTACTTTCGTAACGGGGCGAAAAAATTCTAAGTTCCAACGTCCCGGTCACGTTGGTCCGGAGGATGAAATTTTTTAAAAAAATAAAGTGAAATCGCTACTTTCGACTAGATTTCGTCGAAACGTAACGATTTCACGCAAAATTTCGATACGTTATAACGCTTTTTAGCGAGTTATTTCGAGTTGAACTTTCGGTACTTTCGTAACGGGGCGAAAAAATTCTAAGTTCCAACGTCCCGGTCACGTTGGTCCGGAGGATGAAATTTTTTAAAAAAATAAAGTGAAATCGCTACTTTCGACTAGATTTCGTCGAAACGTAACGATTTCACGCAAAATTTCGATACGTTATAACGCTTTTTAGCGAGTTATTTCGAGTTGAACTTTCGGTACTTTCGTAACGGGGCGAAAAAATTCTAAGTTCCAACGTCCCGGTCACGTTGGTCCGGAGGATGAAATTTTTTAAAAAAATAAAGTGAAATCGCTACTTTCGACTAGATTTCGTCGATACGTAACGATTTCACTGATAATTTCGATGCGTTATAACGCTTTTTCTCGAGTTATTTCGACTCGAACGTTCGAACAGTGGCGAATATTTCAAAGTCCCTGCGACGCAACGATACGCTCTTACGCGTTGCTCGCTCGCTCCGCTCGCTCGAAAAAAAAATAGCCCAACCCAAAACCAATCCCTTTCGCGTTCGTTCTTCGATTTCATCGAAATCTTCGTTCGAACGCTCGGGATCGGTTTTGGGTTGGGCTATATTCGTCCGAGCGAGCGCAGCGAGCGAGCATTTGTCGCGATTATTTTCCTCGTTTTCGTCTCTCTCGTGAAACGGGAAAAAAACGTGGAAAACGGGAAAAAAACGGGAAAAAACGGGAAAAAAACGCGAAGAAAACGGGAAAAAAACGCGAAAAA